>NW_026721207.1:0-8872 GCF_029784015.1 Lycium ferocissimum
CACTACTTCTACACACATATGCATGGCTACATACATGCACACACGGCCACTATGCCAACATCCATATTTCCATGAATTTCATCCATTTCCACATACCACAACATTCACAAGCATCCATAATACATAAAAGAAGATTGAATTCTTACCTTTTCTTCTCATTTTCTCCACTTGGCTAAGTTGTCAACTTGCAACCAGAGAGAGAGTCTTGCTTCAATAACTATACCATGTTGAAGTGCATCCTTGAATTAGTCGGAATACCACAAGATAATAATTTTTGGAACAAAATCTCAAGGGGCAAAAATTAAAGAGCTTGGCCGAATGGCCTATGCTTGTTCTTGCTCTCTTCTTCTTTTTTTTTCCAAGTTTTTCTTATGTTAGAAGATGAATGAGCATATATATATATATATATTCTTCACAAGCATGTGAGGGGCACATGCCCTCTCTACACTTTTCTAGATTTTTCTTTTTCTTTTTCTTGAATTTTTCCCAAATAAAAGATGACTTATTTTGTCATCCTTTCCCCTTATTTTTCTTCACATGGCCAATATGGCCCTTTTAGAACCTTCATGAACTCCTTTGGTAAAATTTCCGTTTTGCCCCTCGACTTTCCTCAATATTACCATTTTACCCCTAGCCTTCCACATTATTTTCATAAACCATTTTGCGAATTTCTCTTTTTACCCTTAGCCTCTCACAATATTTTCATACTAATAATAGTCATAAATAATATTCACGACGTACTCGTACATTAAAATAATTCTTGAAAATGACCTTGTCCTTATCTTGCCACGACTTTCTCGAATTATCCGAATGTATGAAGTACGGGATATAACATCCTCCCCTCTTTAGAACATTCGTCCTCGAATGTTCAACTGATCTTACAGGGTGTCATAATACTCGGGAGGATCCCTCCTTATAGTTGTCCTTTTTCTTTATACTCATTCTTGCTAAGTCCGATATAATATATTCTCCCCACTTTTAAGGGGCTCCTTATACACTAACGATCTTCGAGTATCCTTTACTCGATTGAGGCCTTCTTGACTGTAGTGCCGATTGCTAGGACATACGTGTCCACTAATATGGCCACAAATGAAGCATCATACGCATTCATATGTATATACATAGTTATTATTAACTGGCCCACAAAATACTTCCAAACGTCGTTCAAGCCTATCCTAATTCCAAAGTTGTAGCGTTCTTCCTGTCCCTTCTCTATTCCAACCTGTTGCGTGCTAGGTGGCTCCTTTTATAGTCTCCAACCATCTTGTATCTTCTATTTTCCCATTTGTTTCTTGGACCAACATGTGAAAATTTTGGCATACTTCCCAGGGGGTCACCCATCATGAAATTGCTCCCACCTGAGCACGCTTAACTCCAAAACTTTGGTGGGATTTGGTGCCTTAATGCGATATAATCGCGTCCACTTCCTCATATGCGCTTTACTACATAATCTAGAGCGAGTCAAAGTTTCACGTATTCTCGAGGCATTTTCGTAACACGTCCTTTCTTGTGCAATTACCGTTTTACCCTTTTCAATCTTTCATATCACCTTCACAAATTCTTATTATCCGAAATCTGTACACCGCGAATGCTATTGATACCTTACAGGGTATATAACTTCATATCACATTCTTGCCATCCGGAACTGCCGGTCTCGGGTAACTGGTCAAATATATCCACACTTACCTCCTTCCGTCGTATGTAAGGCTTACAGATGGAATTTCTTATTTCATTCTCCTATGACTTGGCTCTATCGCACGATCTATGACAGAAAGAAGGTCAACAATCCCTAGATGCCCTGTAGCCTCCTGTTTATAAATGTGGCGCGCTTCACACCATAAACAGGACTCTACCGGACACGACTTTGCAAACAACCCCACGGACAGACCTCGCTCTGATACCACTTTGTCACACCCTAACCTTATTAGGGTGTGATGGGCACCCGACCCTTACTTAGGGCCGAGCGAACCCTCAGACTCTTACTGCATACAAAGTCACGCCGAACTTTTTAAATCAAATAAGATAAAATACATAGCAAAATTTTTCAGAAATATTCTTTCTCGTACCCTTTAAATCGAACAAATCTATAATTATACAAAATTTCATTACGCAACACAGACCGACATATCGGCTGACGAAGCCGCTTACAGACCGACAACCAATACCCACGACGCTGTCTGCAAAGTCTCTAACATACATCCAGAAATCATAACAAACAAACTCTGACTTGGCAGCCCTCCGGGAGAATGGAGCTTGCCATCTCTGCTGGAACACCTTCTATAATAACCTCAGCTCATCTGGGAGTACCTGCGTGGCATGAAACGCAGCCCCCGAAGAGAGGGGGTCGCACGGAAAAATGTACCGAGCATGTAAGGCATGCAATACGTAAAAAAACGAACCTTAATCGAAACAAACAGACTAAAAGATAAGTACATTAGTCAAAATGCCGACGCTTATTTTTCGTACACAAATCCGACATACCGTCTCATATATCGAAGGAGTACAGAAGGTACGTAAGTCAGCCAGAGTACTAAAATGCTTATTTTACAATTACGGATCGCATGTCCGAAGAGGTGCAGAAAATACAGAGCGTACCGGTGATGTCACACGTTGGACGGAGTGCAAAACATACAGAACGTTCAGACGAGGTCATATATCGGACGGAATACAGAACGTACAGAATGCTCAGATGATGTCTTATATCGACGCGACGTACGAGCCATATCGAATGACCCATAATCGAGTTAGGCATACGTAGCCGTCGGACAGATTCGTAGTCGAGTCGACGTACGTAAGTATACCGTACGTATCCGTGAACAGAGCCAGACGTACAGAGATATATCAGACAGATTCGTAACCAAAATCAGAAGTGCGAAGGCATAATAGGCAGAGCCTTATCAAAATCAGAGATGTAGAAGTCTGACGTACAAAATCGTCAGAAGTACAAAAAAAAAATGCAGACCTTATCCAGAATATCAAAATGCTTATTTTCAGACCACATATTATGCATAACAGATCATTTATTATCATAAGCATATGCTGATAACAGATCCCGGCCCTCTAGTGCGAGGGACGCGGTAAACGAACCCGCCCTCTAGTACGGACGCGGTGAACGTACGTATCATATGTCATCCGGCCACCGTCCCCATATCATCGATCATAATATCATATGCATAAACGCAGCCCGGCCCGCCTATGAGGGACGCGGTGAACAATGCAGTGGAACCCGCACGATGATGAACCCGGCCCGGACGCGGGGAACAGATACATATACAGAGGCATGCGCACGATAACAGATCCTGGCCCGGGACGCAGTGAACAGATACATTGAGCCTTGCACGAGCAGAGTCGTGAGAAACCATATGCACATAAATCCAGACTCGATGAATACGTACACTTTCCGACTTTCGAAGACTCAGAAACGAATTTCGGGTTCTTCCAAATTAATATCGGGAAGTTATGAGTGTTTGAAATACAGAAACCTCTTCGGACTTTTAAGCGACCCGAGATCGTACGTGAAGAACACTAGGACTTACAGAGCACACTCATATTAGAATACTCGGATCAGACGACTTATATCCGAATACACATAGCAGAATACTTATATCGGACGCTCATACCGGAGTACTCATATCAAAGTTATCATATCAGAATGCTTACACCAAAATACTTAGATCAGAATACCTATGTCAGAACACATATATATCAGAATATTTATTTGAATACTTATATCAGGATATTCACATCGGAATGCTTATATCAAAATATTTAAATCAGATCACCCGTACCGAAGCATTTATATCAGAATAGTCGAACCAGAATGCTCATATCTGAGTTACCAGACACTTACATCAAATTCGGAAAAATAGTCAAAGGTTTCCTTAATTATCTTACGGAAATAAGGCAAATAGAACAATGCAATTAAATCTCGGGGACTGTGGGCCCACCTCGGGTCAAGTCGGGTAACGAACATAAAAACGTGGTCATTATGTGCCATTGGATCATCCTCGAAGATTTCAAAGCATTCCACTTTCATTTTCAAAAGTTATGAACGTTTAAACATTTCTTTACAATAAAGCGTATGTTATTTAGTTCAATTCTACTGAATGAAAAAGGGATACATATAAGCTCGGACCTCTAAGAGTAGAGTCATCCCCGAGGCTCAAATCATAGCCTATCACATCTAGGACATGCCAAGAGAAAGAAAGGGTAAGCCTTACATACCTTTTCCGCTTCTTAAGCTTTTCCAAATTCGAATCCCGTTTTCTCCAAAATCTACAAATGGTCACATTTACCAAATATTAATCATAAAGCTTTAAGGATTCAATCTTAATCAATACTTGTCTTAATCTTTCGAATAAATCCACTTATATTCTGCCGAAATTTCGGCAGCATTTCCCCTGTAAATGCACCATCCCCGAGATTCTATCTCGGCCAACAATACCACAGAAAATCCGAGAATGGAACTCGGCCAACAAATCAACAACGACAATACCAACAATTATTCCAACAATACTTACAATATTCATAACGATCCCATACCACCCGAGTCCTCCAACTTCAACAAACAATATCACCAACACATTTTTATTCTCCAAATTCATAAACTTCCTCAACAATACACACCTTAGCAACATTATACTCATAAATAGAGAAACGACACTAACATTATATTCACTTCCAAATCAGCCCATAACAATTCCAACATCAATTTAAACCATCAAATTCTCATTTTCGTCATAGAATACACATCAACAACAATCAAAATACTGCATAGAAATTTATTCATTTTTTCTACACAACATATATACCACACGGCCAACCCACCAACATTCACAACCTTAACCAAAATCATCAAGCTTTCATTGCCAATATAGAGTCCACAACAATTACAACCAAAACACTTAAATAAGATTATTGAATCACTACTTCTACACACATACATGCACGGCTACATACATGCACACACGGCCACTATGCCAACATCCATATTTCCATGAATTTCATCCATTTCCACATACCACAACATTCACAAGCATCCATAATACATAAAAGAAGATTGAATTCTTACCTTTTCTTCTCATTTTCTCCACTTGGCTAAGTTGTCAACTTGCAACCAAGAGAGAGAGTCTTGCTTCAATAACTATACCATGTTGAAGTGCATCCTTGAATAAGTTGGAATACCACAAGATAATAATTTTTGGAACAAAATCTCAAGGGGCAAAAATTAAAGAGCTTGGCCGAATGGCCTATGCTTGTTCTTGCTCTCTTCTTCTTCTTTTTTTTCAATTTTTTCTTATGTTAGAAGATGAATGAGCATATATATATATATATATATATTCTTCACAAGCATGTGAGGGGCACATGCCCCTCTCTACACTTTTCTAGATTTTTCTTTTTCTTTTTCTTGAATTTTTCCCAAATAAAAGATGACTTATTTTGTCATCCTTTCCCCTTATTTTTCTTCACATGGCCAATATGGCCCTTTTGGAACCTTCATGAACTCCTTTGGTAAAATTCCCGTTTTGCCCCTCGACTTTCCTCAATATTACCATTTTACCCCTAGCCTTCCACATTATTTCCATAAACCATTTTGCGAATTTCTCTTTTTACCCTTAGCCTCTCACAATATTTTCATACTAATAATAGTCATAAATAATATTCACGACAGCTCGTACATTAAAATAATTCTTGAAAATGACCTTGTCCTTATCTTGCCACGACTTTCTCGAATTATCCGAATGTATGAAGTACGGGATATAACAAATCCACTGATAAAGCACCTACAGATCTGATCCATCTCCCTGCTTACCTACGGGCATGAACGCAGCATCCACAAAAAAGGACATCAGTACGAATAATGTACTGAGTATGTAAGGCATGAGTAACCGCATAATGAAAGTATGAAGATAACATAATATAGAAGAGATCAACTTGTGCGTCTGAATGCTTTTTTAAGGCGGATGTCATTCATGCTTGGCTTTTAAAAAAAAGACTTTTTCATACATACATATATAAAGTATCCTGCCCGACCACTGAGGCTCAGTTACATATATAGTATCATGCTCGGCCACTAGGGGTCGATTATATATAGTATCATGCCCGGCCATGTAGGTGCGGTTGTATATTATCATGCCCGGCCATGTAGGCGCGGTATTACAAAAGTTAAATATATAAATACATATAGCATGCATGAGAGCCCAATTAAACACTTCTACTCTATCGGAGTGACGTACGGTCGGTAACCTCCGATTTATATTATGGAATAATCATCATCGTTATATCCCACCCTGAAGGAACAATTATCTTAAGGTGAGATCAATAACAATGAATAAAATCAAAAAAATCATGAGATAAGCTCAATAATCTTATAATGCCATCAAATCCATAAGCTTTGGAATCTCTAAAATGGAATCATCATCATCATCATTATCATCTTAGAAAACATCTATCTTTAGTATCATAAGAACTTTGAGAATCATGAATTTCTAGCTTTCAAGAATAAGGATGTTATGGAAAACATGTATGGGTGCATAACGCAAGAATCATGCCTTTAGAAAGAAAGGGACTAGCCTTAACATATCTTTTTGGTCTCCTTAACCACTTAACGCTTATCCTCCCTAGCTCGTAAATCTACATTCAAGAGAATTCATATTATTGTTAGGCTTATTGTCATATGCTTATCTTAAGCCTTCCAATTAAACCCCTTTAGAATCTGCCAAAATTCGGGAAGCATCTCTCCTATATCTTCTACTCCCTCAAATCTTCAAAACAACTCCCAAAGCACAATAAAACATCAAAAATTCCGCAATCAAAAGATTACATTCAAACTATACTCAATTCAATCCCAAAACTTCATTTCATAATCAATCCATAACAACAACTTCATACAACCCCTTATACACTCGTATACGACAATTCCTTAACATCATCATTATCCCTCATAACAAGATTATGCTCAAAACATACTAATAATTATAACTCAAGTTAATTCATAACTCAAGAAATCATCAAATGCATATTTGAACTTTTTCTCCAATTTTTCTTCTTCTCAAATCTTAACATAATTACCAAACAAACTCATAAACATGAAACTAATATGAAATCTTACCTCAAAATTCAAGAACACTTCAATTCTATGGTTATTTATCCTTAAAATACTCACCCAAACATCTTTAAGAGGAGGAGATAGGTGTAGACCTCGCTTGGAAACCTTAACTACATTAATCTTCACTTGGATCTTTGGTTTAGGCTTGGAAATATGTTGGAATATGGTTGGAGAAATTTCTAGGGCCTTCTTGGACTTGAGGCTATGTTAAAAATGAAATAAAAATGACCAAAATTGTCATACAGACTTGTAGGAATATATGTGCATGTTATGGAAGTTGGAAGAATGTTCTAGAGGATTTGGGATGTGTTTAGGTGGTTTGGTTATTGGATGAATGTTGTGGGAAGTTCTAGAGAGGTTTGAGGATGAGAAATGGTGAAAACAATGATGAAACATGATGAGCTAGAGGGGTATTTATAGGTGTGCGGGTCGGGTTAGGCTCCATTCGGCGGAATTAGTGGGCTTTAAGTGAGTTTCAAGAGAATTCACGTAGATTCGCAGGTTTCTGGCAGCCCGTCTTAAAATGCCTATAACTCCCTACTCCGATGTCATATTGATGAATGGTTTGTTGTGTTGGAAACTACACTCGACTAAATTTATTTTAGGCTCTTGAAATGCCTCAAAACTCCTGATATCCCAGGAGATATACCTCCCTGAAGTTGATCCAATTTTTTTCCAAATTTTTGGCAAACTTATTTTCTTCGATTTGCTTGATCCCAGAACCTTTAGACACTCGCTTAACACTTGTTAAGAGTACTCATTAACCTTATAAGGGCCCCATGATCTCTCCGAGCTTACGTTGGTTTGTGAACGATGTAAAAATATTCGGGGTGTAACATTCTCCAAACATTCGTCGTCGATATTGAAATCTCAGAGATCATATGGGATTTGTCGGTAGAGCTTCCTCTGTAGCTGTAGTACTACCAACCTGAAGGTTATAATGTCTCAATCTAGATTTGCTTTAGTAAGGGAGACAAATGCAGATACTTGGATCTCATATCTTTCTTAACTTCTCAAGTCATTTCTTCTACCTTGACATTCGTCCATAGTACTATTACCAAGGCTACCTCTCTAGTTATTCATCACAATCCTACTTTTGCGATCTGAGAGGGTAGTAGGGACTTTCTCATACGATAGTTGTTCTGTACTCTAAAAATCATCAATTGGTACAATTATAGGGGAGTTTCTCAATACACTTGCGAAATATAGACATGTAAAAGACTGAACATACAAATTTCAATTTTTGGGGGGTAATTCTAGTAGATCCTTCGACTATCATCTTGCGAAGTCTAAGATATCTGAGGGTCATACTTACCTTCCTTATTACTTCTCATAAATTTCTCTAGAATGAGATTCCAAATTTCAATCAATCTGACATTCTCTCATTCTTATAGAGCTTCATGTGAGCCATATTGTCACACCCCAACTTGATAAGGCATGATGGGCACCCGACCCTTACTTAGGGCCGAGCGAACCCGCTGATCCTCGCGATACTCATAATCTTACTGGACTCTTAAATCATGTAATGAATGCATAATGTAAGCTTTTCAAAAAAATGAACATGCTTTTCGTCCTTCTCAATTCAAGTAAAATCTGTAATCATATGAAATCTGTAACATAATGCATAATGATTCGTCGCCATGCAAGGCTCGCTACAAAACCGACATGTTATATACGTGACTGCGTCCGCAAAGTCTCTAACATAAATCAAGATGCCATAACATAGATAGTACAAAGCATATATAAGGGGTCCGCCCTCTAGTG
>NW_026721208.1:0-8436 GCF_029784015.1 Lycium ferocissimum
GGAGGACAAGTTCTTCCTTTCTCCTTCAACTCTTCATTTGGTTTGAGTTATGACTTTGGAATACTAGCGATCTTCTCGCCTTAACACTTATACCCTTTAAACGGGGACCCTTGAATTGGTGAATACTATGAGAAAAAAATTTTTTAAAGCAAATTTTTGGTTTTTTTCCCCCCTTTTGGGCCCAAATTTTTGGGGTCTTTCTCCCCAATTTTTATTTCTTGAAACTTCTTGAATTATGGAGAGAAAAAAAGAGTAGTCTTCCAAATAATCAAGGATTAAATCCCAGGGCCTTTGGGCCATGAGGCCCCCCTTTTTGGGCTTCCTCCTTTTAAATTTTTTCTCTCTGCCCCTTGTTTACCCTTAAAAACCCCGAACATTTCAAAAATTTCCCAACTTTACTCTTTTTTCCCCAAATTTCCCACGAGGCTTTTTCCGATTTCCCCCTTTTTCCCCTTTTATTTTCTTAAAAATTTCCCTTCAAATTTTTTAAAGTCTTTTTTGTCTACAAAAATGAAAATGTAGTCTTCTTGTCGTCTTCCCGCGATTATCTCAAATTATCCGAGTGCGCAAAAATCGGGATAAAAGGGAAGATTTTGGGATGGTAGAGCGAAGACACGGGAGAGGAAGAGGGGAAAAAGGGGAGAAATACCATCCGTAAATGAGATTGTACACTATGGTAATAAACGAAAAACCCCGAGACCCTTATCCGACTTTATAAGACTAGGAACATTCTAGGACGAATGTTCCAAAAGGAAGGATTTTATATCCGCATTTGTACGCGGGATTCCAGTAAACCCCGACAAGTTAAGGACAAGATCTTTCCCGAGATATAAGTAGAGACTTTGGTATGCTAAAAAGGCTTAAGTTGTGTTGATTTTTTTGGCATGGAAATGTTAAGGAAGTTTGGGGGGTTTAAAATTCCCTTTTTTAGAAAGTAGTTTTTTTAAAGTGTTTATTTTTTGAAAAAAAAAAAAAAAGAAGAGAAAAGTAGGGACATGTGGGGCCATGTGGCAGGGGGCCGGCCACAGAGCTATACGGGTTTAAAAAGATGACTTAGTCATCTCTTTTTTTTCCCAACACAAAAAAATTTACGCCCCAACTCCGGGCCGACACGTCCCCTGTTGGACACCTACGTCCTTAACCTAAATTAACAAAATATTACAAAAAAGCAGAAATAATAATTTAACAAATCGAGTGGGCATGACGCACGAAGGCCGATGGGTCACAAAACATAAACAAACTCAAAGCGTACGCAAATCTCCGAAACATATACAAACCCCACCACTTCTCGGACCTCGAACGAACATAATCATATGACGGGACAGGGCCCCGCCGTACCCAGGATAAACACATACATATGCAGCAGAGAATTTTATACCAAAATGGGGCCCCCGGACAAGGGACATTAACGGAGCGAAAACCTAAAAACGAATCCACAAATGGGTCGTCGTACCCGGCCGCGCCCCCGAAAAAAGGGGGAGGGAAAATTCGTTGTACGGCGAATAAATAAAATCCAAAATCAAACGAATGTGCGGAAAGCAAAAGATACATAGGAATCAAAAATACATCCGAAAATCATAAGTAATCACGGAAAACATATGCAAACCCGGGCCCCCCCGGGACTCGGTGAACGGGGGGCGCCCCCCGGCCCCGCGCCAAAACCATTCCCATGAAATTCTCGGGAAAATCTAACATCCCGGGTCCCACTTTGGACCCCCAAATGATTCGAATAAGCAAATGGCACTCTCCCCAACCCTCCGTAAAACCCCCCTAGGGGGCGCGGCGAAAAACGAGACATACGCGAGAACATATCCGGCCCGGGCTCGGGGGGAAACTTTAGGCATCCAGGGGAGTAGGAGAAACTAATGCAATAAAAATGACATATATATATTTGGAGACTAAAAGGGGCGTATCGAATAACAAATCAAATCAATAAAGGGGCCGAGTCATAGTACGTACCTTTCGGACATCAGGGCGGATTGTCAAAAAAATTTCCCCAGTCGAAATACTATAAAAACGTTTTATGGGACTTAATAGAATATTTAAAAATGTTTTTTGTTTAGTAACAAAAAAACTTTCCCTTAAAAACCGCTCGAAGACGGATCGTAGTTACAAAAGAGTGAATCGGAAATAGGGACTCACCTCGGCAAATGAGGGGCAAAATCAAAGCATTCGAACCTAAATATCATTAATAAATGTTTTGGAGTAGTCGGATTGAATTTGGAAAATTTTTATCGTCTAAGCCCATTCATTTCATGACAAACCGGGTTCAACCCCCGGGAAGGAAAAAAAGGGGAAAATTGAACGTTCCGGGAAGAAAGGCCCCCGAGAACCAAAGCGAGCCTAATCCTAAGCGTCCCAGAGAAGAAATAGGCAAACTTTACATACCTTTTGGCTTGAAGCTGTAAACCCCGATTCCGTTTGTCAAAAATCGAAAATGGTCATTTTACAGTTACTATTCATGAAAACAACATTTCAATTTTTGGGTTTTTATTTGGCTACAAAATTTTTTACCTTCCCCAAAAACTGCCCCCCGAGACCCAATTTTCCCCAAAATAATAAACAAAACCCAACAACAACATCAAAATCATAACAAAACACAACTGACATAACAAACCCAACTTTAACAAATACCTCTTCCATTCACTCCACACGCCCCAAATCAAGCCATCTATTCCATTCATTACAACTAAAGTCTTACAATACCTTGAAGCATTTCATATCATTTCCCATATAAAAAATTGTACAAAGACACAATTTTCCACCAAAATCATAATTTATCCAAATTTTTAATTTTTAAACTCTTTCCTAAATTTTTCCTCCTCCGTTATAATAATCATCATGATTCACACTTTAAATTCTTTTCCCAAATGTCATAAAATCATACAAATCGACATGGTTCCACATTCCATTTTCATATCAACTTCCCTAAATGCTTCATTTACATTAAAATACCCCCAAAGATAACATTTTAAAAAAATAAATTGTCACCTTTCCCAACACTGGGCCCCGGCCAAAATCATATTTAAATTTACCAAATTTTATTCAACTTTCATTTCTAATACAAACCCCCACAATAACCACAACTAAAATAAAACCCTAAATCCAATTCATACAAATACAACATAGTATTTAAAGGGCCTTACGCTATGCAAATATCTCAAACTTCCTATTCTCTAATTTCTACTCATTTTTTCTTCCAACATAAACCAAAGCTTCATAACCCAAAAAAGAGAATGAAATCATACCTTTTTTTCCCAAAAGTTCTTCCTTGGCCAAGGTGTCCAATTGAAGAAACAAATGCTTTCCTTCCGAAATAATCACACCATGTCGTGAGGGGACTTGAATTAATGGAATTATACCAAGAAAATAATTTTTAGAACAATTTTTTCCCTGGGGGAAAATAGGGGTTTGGCCCAACCCCCTTTTCTTCTTGTTCTTTTCTTGTTTTTTTTCTCATCTTCTTGAATCTTCCTATGTTTCATGATAATTATATAGTCCAAATTATTAATTTCACATGGATGTTTGGTGGGCTTGGACCTCCCAAGGGCCATGGGGCCACCCCCTAATTTGGGGTTGGCTTTTATTTTTTTTTTGTTAATTTTTTCCGCCCAATTATTGATCCATATTTTTTGGTAATTCATGAAACCATTTCCGACATTCCCAAATTTCCCCTTGTCTTTTCCGATATTTCCCCTCTAAATTTTTTTATAACCAACTTATGAACCAAACAAAATCAATACATTACAATGTCCTTAACCTTCCTTTAAAATCTCCCGGGGATATTTCCTTAGACATCCAAAAGCCTTAAGAAAAACCCCCAAAAAAGCCTTATTTCTTAACGTTCCGAATATTTTCAATTTTCCCAATACGCAAAAATCGAGGTGTAACAAAAATCAAAAAAAATCAAGAAGCTTTGAGAGAAAAAAAGAAAGGCCATATTGGCCAAGGGGAAAGGGAAAAAAAAGACCAAAAATTGGCCATAAAAAAAATTATTTCTTAAAAAAAAATTTTTAAATTTAAGGGGGCTTAGTAACGTGGAGTCGTTGTTTGAGCAATACTTTTCGTTTTCTCTATCTACCACCTTGGCAAGTTGAGAAGTTAAGAAGAAAAGGGGGTTTTAATCTTGTTTTCATGTTGTAGGGGGTTTTTAGTGTTGTTGTATCTAAAAGGAAGAAATTATGATAGAAATCATGTTGAAATGAGGCCGTGTATGTGGGTTTGGGCCGGGGGTGTGTATGTTGTGTTACAATAATTATTTAAATTTTAATTAGCTGTTTTGATTATTGAGAGTGGAAAAAAATGAAAATCATCTTTTTGGGGGGGGGATGGTGTCCGTTTTGGTCCCCGGGGGTTGAGAATGAACGAATCGTCGTTAGTATTTTGTTGTCGTCGTTTGGATTTTACGATGAAAATGCAAGTTTAATGACTCAAAATGAGTTGTGTTTTATGGGGGGATTTAAGAAGAATTTTTTGTAATTTTTTTATTTATAAGAATTGTTTTATAACGTGCGGATTAATGGTGTAAATCATGAATTTGGAAGAGAAGAATGTGTTTGGTGTTGTTCTCGGGGTTTTAAGACAATTTGGGGGAGTTGGGATATGGTTTTGGGTGTTTGGAAAAAGGTAATTGTTTAAAAGGGGTTTTTGAATATTGTTTGTATGGTTTTTTGGGTTAGTAATGAACGATAAACGTTGATGTTGTTTGAATATAAGTAGTTGAATGGAAATAATGAAAATTGTTGAAATTTTATTAAGGGGGTATTTTATTAGAATGGGTTTGGGGTTGAATATTAATGTTGCTAGTTTGATTGTTGATGTTGTACTTGGTTTTTGGGTTGGTTGTTGTTTTAAATGGGCCGTTAATTCTCGGGTTGTATTTACGGGGGGAAATTTGCCGAAATTTTTTAGAATTTTGTTGTTCGGGAAATTTAATGCCTAAATGCTTATGGCTAAATTTTTGGGATATTGGCAATTAGATCTTGGGGTCCGAGACTTGAGGCTTGACTTGGTTGAGAGGGACGAGGGATGTAAAGGCAACTTTCTCTTCTTTGGCATGTCAGTCTAATAGGCTATGACCCGAGCCTCGGGGTAATTCCACTCTTAGGATCCGAGCTTAGATACGTACTTTTTCGTTCTTTTTAAAACTTACTTTAATGTAACCCAAAATAAGGGTTTTTATGTTTTCAAATGATTGAATTTCAAAATCTTATAAAAAATTTTTCACTAAAAGATCGAACTTAAAAGCCGTAACTTTGCATACGACTCGGATGCCCCGAAAGTTAATAGGTAACGTCATGAGACATAACCTTAATTTCGTAGGCGGGCTCGGATGGGGTTGACACCCGTCCGTGGGGCCCCGGGGGTTTCTATGATTTCCCTTTAAGACCCTTTTAAAAAAACAATTTTCCCCTTCTCCCCGTACGGATTCCTTACTTACTTAAGAGTTTAGGATTGTGACTTTTTTACATTTTTAAAAGAGGACGTACGCATAACCGAAAGAAATCATGATTTCTAAATCCGGTTTTATAAGTTCCAGAGATGTCGAAAGGTTGACATAGTTCTTTTGCTTTCATATGATAAAGTTTAACATTTCATCAGTCTTTGATATGATTTATATGCAGGTTTCTCCTTCCGTGCAAAACTCATAGCCTTGGTCCGGGCCGGGACACGCTTCGTGCCATTCAAATTATTCAGGGGTCCTCCCGGAAGGGCCCGGGGCACGTATATATATATATATATATATATAATGGGGATGGGTTTAGAGACGGGGGTGGCCCCGGATGGCATATGATGATTTATCCCCCGGTCCTCCCTGAGGGCGGGACACGTATGTATATGCTATGTATTATGATTACATGTTTATGACATGATCTCTTGTTTGTTCAAAGGTAAGTTTTTTTGGCCGTCTGTTTCCATACTTTTATTTTGGTACGGTTTTTTTTTCGTATTCCTCTTTAAAAATTCCTTTTCCCGCCCTTTTCTTGGGGGCCCGTCTCTCCGCGCGGTGCAAACTCGTGTGGGTGACCGCCCAGGACCCTACCGGTAAAATCCCGTGGACGATTTTGGGCTACTCCTACTTTTATATATTTATTCAGTCGGGGGCCCCCGCCCCAAAAAATATAGTTGATTTTTTTTGAGGCCCGGGACATAAACGGGGGTTTGGGTATTTTTCGTTGGGGGGCCCCGTCCGGGGGTTGTATTTTGATATATGTATATATGTGTGCGCGATGTCGTGCCTTTTGGCGTATAATTTCCCTTATGTTCGGGTCGATTATAATTGATAGGGGGTCAGTGCCCCTAACCCCGTCACGCCTCGGGGGGGGGGAAAACATCTCTCTTTCTCTCAAGGACTCTAGGGTTCCATATATGTTTCATGAACAAGGACCCAAAAGGAAAAAAAAGGTAATTATCATCAACCCAAGGAATCAGGCAAGGAAACCCTTGAGTTCTAAAAAAAGAAAATCAATAAGGAAAATCTGGGGTTTTTGGCTCAAGTGAGGTTTATGCAATCGGGTTCAATCCACACCACCCAAGGTGAGTTTTATGATGTTTCCATGTTTTTTAAAAGTATTTGGAAGATGAAACATTTGGATTACAAAAAAATACAAGTAAGGGTCATAATGATAATAGTAGCACTTTTGAGTAAACTTTTGGAAACGAATGATGACTTTTGATGCTTTATGAATATAATCATGTTATAAATGATATTGAGATTTGGAAATCTACATTGTATATGGATGAACGTATTGACGGATATGACATGAATATGGATGGGGAAAATTTAAGAAGGGGATGTGTGACTAAAAGCTATTGTGATGATATTGTGAATGTTGTTTTTGATGCTTGTGATTTGATGTGAAATACGGGGGAATCTATAAATAAAGGGAGTTTTTGCCCGATTTTCTCAATTAGTCATAAATGCAAAACGCTACCCATCTCTAATAGAGTATACTAAAGAAGGTGGAGAGTTTTAAAAAACGGTGATAGAATAGTTGCAAAAAAAGTATGTAAAGCAAACCCCTTTTTTTCATAAGGCATGGTTCTTGGGCCAATTGTTCATCTCTTATGAGTCCATGATACTTTTGATGATCCTAGCTCGAGAAGCTATTAAGCCAAGATGCTCAAAGATGCGATTGTACAAGTTCCTTTTGAGGTAATTCTCAAAGGGTAGAATGTAATGAATGAATAAAAGAAGGGTAAGAGATAGGTATGAGTTAGCATGTATGTGTGCCTATGGGGGTATTGTGAACCTCGAGCTTATTAGCCGGGTAGAATATGATAAGTATGTATATATATATGTAGTGTGCCCCGAGGCTATTTGAACCCCGACATATGGCCGGGGGAAAATAATAATACGTATATCTATATATAACGACGCGCGGCCCCGCGGTTGGTCGAATAAAAAAACCCGAGCCTTGGTAGGGCCAGGGCCGACCTTGGGAGGGCGTGCGTGAACACGAATTTATTGGTCGGGGGCGCAATATAATGAGAGATATGTAGCTCTATATAGTACGAATAAGCTATATTATGACATCTATAGAGTACGGGCAAGCTAAGTATATGACCTCTATATGAATATGACTATGCTATTTGTATGATATCAATTTGAGTATGAATATGTTGAGACCATGTAAGTGCCAAGTAAGGGCTAGTATATCGGGGTATATGATATGAGTTAGTATGAAAGGATATGAATGGAGTACGAAAATAGATCGAAAAAAATGAGCAAGGATATAAGTTTACCGATTCGAATTAAAAAGGAATGTCCCCATGGGAAAGGGGAAGGGATGATGATGATGCCATTGTCTCCCGGGTTTTGTTATTTCATATGTTATCCTTATCTTCCTAGATATTGATTCTTTCCTCGACTTCTTTCGCGTCCTTTTTTTGGGGGCGTTGCGCTCCCGGGGGCCCGGGGGGAAATTTTATCCATATGTATTTTTCAAGGACTACATAGCGAGCCCATTTAAATTCAAGTTTTTTTGCTTTTGGGATAGATTCTTTTCGTATAATTCAGGGCACGGCGAGGTCCCTCCCGATATGTTATGATATGATTTCCCCTTGAGGCTGTGACTTTGTATATGGTTAGATATGTTCGGCCTTGTCGGCCTATATTTTGGGATGTTGTTTGATCGCCCTGGGCCTTCATTTTCGAAATGTTATTGATTATATAGAGTGTTTTCTAAAGTGATTAGAATGAGACGAAGGAAAAGTATGATATAATGATGTGCTCCCTAAAGTGATGTATAAATATGTGGGGTGCCGGGGGGGGGTTTAAGGGTTGCCCGGGCCCCCGGGCCCCGGGCGTGACAAAAATGGTATCGGGATTTTTAGGGTGTTTACGAGCCGTGTCAGTAGAATCTTGGTTTGGGTTGTTGGGGCCACCATAAACGAAAGGGGGGGAAAATTTTTAGGAAGAAGACCCTTTTTCCT
>NW_026721209.1:0-8802 GCF_029784015.1 Lycium ferocissimum
AACTTAGTTTTTGGTCAATTACTTGGTTAGTAATCTTAATTACTCTCTTGTACTCCAAGTTCATTCTTGAGTCGATCTATTTGGGGAGAATGCACAAATAATCACTTTTATGGTTGTTATCTCAAAAAATAACCAACATTTATAATATATTTAAAATTTAGTCATTTGAATCATATGGGAGAAAATTCGAACTGTCACAGTCAAAATTCAGAACATGGTCTGATGTGCTAAAAACAACAATTAAACTTCAAATCAGTGGCCTGTAGGCTGTATTTTGCATATGGCTACTTTTTTGGAATCAATCTGCTAACTTTCTTTTTTGTTGTTGTTGGCCTTTTTCGTAGTTATAATTGCCTCTCTCAAATCTTAATCATGTTTTATGTTTTATCTTTTCCTTCTTCTAGATATTAATGTTCTATTATTTCTCCTTTTAGTCTGATCAATTATCCAATCATATTTTCTAAACGAATAAAGAGTCAAATCAATTTGCCGGGTGAAGTCAGTCATATTACTACTATATATAAGGGGTAATGTAATGAGTTTTGTAATACTTAGTTACATTGTAACTAGTAAAATTTACTTGGCATAACTTACATTATTACCTATTTATGGAACATAACTAAACTTTACAATAATTATATTTAGTAGCTAAAATATAACATATTTACTTCCTATAGCTATCACTTTTTTACTACCATCTAATAACTTCCCACATCCTAAATTTAAGCCCAAAAAAACGTCCTCTCTCTCTATCCCCCTAAATACACGCCATTATGCCCAATATCCCTTAATTTCCTCCAATTTCAAATCGGTTTACAATAGTTCAACTTCCTTTGTTTATCTCTAATTAACTACTCATTAATTTCACTCGTAATTCAAATCTAATTCCCCAAAAAAGGTAAGATTCTATATTGATTTTTACGTTTCAATTCTTGTAGATCAATAAACATTTTTCTCTCCCCCAGCATTTTTTACATTGATCAATTCTTGTAGATCAATAAAAGGAAGCTAAATCAATTCTTGTAGATCAATCTAAAGAGAAATAAATATTTCTCTCTCCCCCGGATTTTTACTATATCTCTTGTTGTCTTGTATTTTTATTATTATTTCATAACAAATTACGATTTATCAGTTATATTTTTGTTAAATGAAATAAGAGTAAGCACAAACCGAACATGCAAGAGGTCCAAAATTACTCATTTAAGTTGCGAAATGATTTATTTTTGCCTCCGGTAAAGTTGGGCTCAAAAAAATTGACATAATTAATCTTGTGAAAATAACACCGAGTGATAATCAGATGATTATATTTAATAAAGTTAAATTTTCTTATTCTGCTCATTTATTTCATTATAGAATATTATTAATGTATATATTCAATTAGTATTTCTCACTTTCTTCTGCCTCTAAATTAATTTTACTTTCTTATAGAAAATTTGTAACATAGATTAAAAAAACATATCACCATTTTAAAGAAGTACACACAAAGAAAAAGATAAAAGGTGATAATATAAGGGTTAAATAGACTTTCAAAAAGTAATTGAGATATGGGGAGAGAGTGTCTATTGTTCAAAGTTAAGGAGTTTGATTTTGAAAGAAAGTTGAAGGTGTAAATGATCCCCCCCCCCCCCCACGTATATATGACGTTCCATTACAAAAAAATATTTTTTTGAATATAAAAGATAGCCAAGAGGTTTAATATACATATATATATCATCACCAAGGAATTTAAAATACATCAAGGCAAGATAAAGGAGGTTTAATATTATATAGATTTTTTTATCACCATGATATTTAAAAGGGAAACTTACATAAATAGCTACCTTTTAGTAGCTTGTAACAAGAAATAGCTATAAAATTGTTATTTACTAAGCGTAGCTGATTTTTCAGTTAAAACGCGTGTATTTCATTTTTTTGAAATATAGTGAAATACAAAGAAATACACGGAAATACAAAATCCGGCAGAGTTCATATTTTTTAAATACACTGAAATACAAAATCTGGCAGAGTAAAAATAGGCTGTATTTATGGAACAGATTCTCTTCTTTCATTTTAAATGGTAAGTCAAATTAAATCAACCCTGTATCACGTATAACTGTTGAAGTTCCATAATAACCCACGTTTCTCTCTCTAAATTACTCCATTCTAAACTTTTAGAAATACTTCCAAATACAGAAAAATATACACTGAAATACAATGAAATATGGCTGATTGTTCAAGGAAATATAAAATTGTAGTATGCGTATATACAATGGAATATAATGAAATATATCAGAATCTGTTTCATAAATTAGAAATACGTTGAAATACAACGAAATATACTGAAATATACTGAAATAGTACACTGAAATATACTGAAACGTTTTATCAAACACTTGGTGAGCATGAAGCTCCACAACTATCATCGGTGGAGTATGCGTTGGATTCATGCCGGAGGGGCGGTAGAATCGCGCCGTTATCAATGAGAGAAGAGATTCAACATTGTGAAACAACACAGAAAGTACTGATTTTAATGAGCTTCCGACCTAGCTTTGAGTTTTCGTGGTGGCGGTCATGGTGGTATTTTCCCGAAGATGAAGATGATGGTGTGGTTCCAGTTTTCGTGGTGGCGGTCAAGAGGCTAATGTAACGCAACGTCGTTGTTTCTTATCATCTTCTCATCGTCTCAACCAAAAAGTTGCAAACTTTCAACCCATTTTCTCAAAATTGGAGCAGAGAGTCTTACAGCAAAAAATGGTTGTTCAACCTCTCTCCACTTCAAAAGGCATCAACCATCTTAATTACGAAATACCCACTTCATCTCTCTCCATAAAAAACACATTTGAACCAAAACATTTGCCACCACAAGAGCAGGTGGTCGACTTTTTTGGCTCAGGCACGTGGAACTGCCATTGGCCACCACAAGAGCAGGTGGAAGATGAAATTTTGGGAATGGATCGGACCGGGTTATCAACATTGTGAAACAACACAGACCTAATTTCTGTTCCCGTTGGAAAACAAAATTGCGTTAGAGACCTTCATTTGGGTATTGATTAATGATAAAATTGAGAGAGAAAAATATGGAGGGTCGAATAAAATCTCTTCTCTCATAGGGATGTGTGTAAAGAGAAATGATCTGGGGCAGGAGAGGGAACGGAGAGAGAGAAAGAGAAGGGTGAGGGAGAAATAGATTTGAGAGGTGAGAAAAAATCAATTTAAAAGAGAAATTTGTGAAATATAGGACACTAGTTATGATGTGTAATTTAAGAAAATATTTTAGTTATGAATAATAAATAAAATAAAAGGTAGTTACTATTTATAAATAGGTCTTAGAAGTAGCTATGATAAGTAAATTTTCCTATTTAAAATGCATCAAGACGAGTTAAATTATCAGTTTATATTTGTATAAAAAATTAATTTTCTTAATAATGGATTAATAACTCTGATTTGGAGTTTAATTAAAGGGAAATTTACTTGGTGTAGCTATCCCTAAGACTTGTTTATGGATAGTAACTACCCTTTCTAATATTTAGTTTAGTAGCTATATTATTCAAATTTTACAATTCATATCTACCCCACTTTTTACTGATTAATTGTGCCGCCCCCATATCCCTACATACACGCTACATGTTTATCTCTCTTCCTAAATATACTCTCTCTTCCTAAATACACGGCAATTAACTCCCCAATTCTCTCAATTTCTTCCATTATTCAAATCAGTTTCTATCACATCTTCAATTCTCATATATATTTTTCACTCTCCATATCTCCTCATTATTCAAATCAGTTTCTATCACATCTTCAATTCTCATATCAGTTTCTTGTTATGAAGATTTGAGAAACTAACAATTTTTTTTTAAGTGGGTACATGACTCATATTGAGAGTGTTGATGAAATAAGTGAAGGGAAAAAGAAAAAATATGAAGGTCATAGAGAAACAATGTTGTTCATGGATTTCTGTTTTGGATGACCAAGGAAACAGAGATGTCGCATAAGAGAAAATGGAGAGCTGAAACATGTTTTATTACAGTGTTAATAGTTCCTTAGGTGGTGTAGCATCATCTAGGAGCAAGAGAATAGGTTGTTGGTATAGAAACACCATTGATGAGAGTTGTGGAGTTTCATGTCCACCAAGTGCTTGATAAAATGTTTCAATATATTTCTGTGTATTAACAAACATTAAATTTAATTTTCAGTATATTTCAGTGTATTGTTTCACTGTGTTTCAATGTATTTATCTTTTTTTTTTTTTGGCGTAAATATAGTGAATGTTCCAAATATATAGCCTATTTTTGCTCCACTTTGTTTTCACGATTTCGTATCTCGCTGTATTTCAATGTATTTCTGCATTTTGTATTTCTAACAATTCTGATATATTTCGTTATATTCCATTGTATATACACATACTACAACTTTATATTTCTTAAACAATCAACCATATTTTATTGTATTCCAGTATATATTTTCTATATTTGGAAGTTTTTAGATCTTTAGTGGTTTTTGAATTCAAAAAGTTTTGATTGTGATAAAAGTTGAGAGAGATTCGTGAGCTGTTATGGAAAAACAGTCATTATGCGTGATTTATGAGAAGTTTTAAATTGAATCCCAATTTTTTTTAATTTTTTTTTCCATAAATAGGGCCTGATTTTACTCTCTAGTGATTTGTGTTTCATGTATTTCATTATATTCCATTGTATATATGCATACTACAACTTTTGAATGGAGTGATTTTGTTGAGTTTTTTTGAATTCAAAAACTTTTAAATTGAGTGATTTTGATTGACAAACGTGAGTTGTTATGGAACCTCATAAGGTTTGCGTGAATCATGGAAGAATTAATACAAATTACCATTTAATTTGGAAAAGATTTTTATTGCCTTAAACAGAGTCGTTCTTTACTCAACAGTGTCGCTGTATTTCGCTGTATTTCGAAAACGCGAAATTTATTGGAAATACAGCTAAAAGCAGTTACGAATTGTAATTTTTGAACTTATAGCTATAAATTGTTAGAAGCTATTAAAAGGTAGCTATTTGTGTAAGTTTCACTTAAATTTACTTGGCATAACTTACATTATTACCTATTTATGGAACATAACTAAACTTTACAATAATTATATTTAGTAGCTAAAATATAACATATTTACTTCCTATAGCTATCACTTTTTTACTACTCATCTAATAACTTCCCACATCCCTAAATTTAAGCCAAAAAAAACGTCCCTCTCTCCTATCCCCCTAAATACACGCCATTATGCCCAATATCCCTTAATTTCCTCCAATTTCAAATCAGTTTTACAATAGTTCAACTTCCTTGTTTATCTCTAATTAACTACTCATTAATTTCACTCATAATTCAAATCTAATTCCCCAAAAAAGGTAAGATTCTATATTGATTTTTACGTTTCACCGTGTATTTAACTTATATTTTTTTTTTTCGTTTGAATCAGCAATGCAACTCTAAATAATTAATTATCACTATTTGTTCTTGGTTGTTTTTTGTTAGATTCAAGTGAAATGGCTAAGAAAGCTTCTACTCCGATGAGGACTAGAGGTATAGAACCCGAATTTTCAATTCCTAATGCTTTTGATTGATATTTTAATATTTGTTTTTCATATATATTTTTAATTGTATTTTGATTATTATGTTTAATATTACTTATTCTGGTTTCTGTTGACCATATTTCAGATATATTTTTCATATATTTTGACTATATTTTTCAAAATTTCAGAAAAATAAAAAAAATAAAAAAAAAAGTTGCAGTGAAAACGTTGTTACCTCAATTATGAACTCAATTATGACTATATTTTGGCTATATTTTAATTGTATTTTTGATTATTATGTTCAATATTACTTATTCCGGTTTCGTTGACTATATTTCGGATATATTTTTCATATATTTTGACTATATTTTTCAAAATTTCGTAAAAATAAAAAAAAATAAAAACGATGTGAAAACGTTGTTACCTCAATTATGAACTCAACTTGAATTCGATATTTCAACATATGAATTCAAATATATATTCGCTGCTTAAAACGAGCTCTATTCACTGGTTTGATATTGTTATTTTTCAAAGTTTTTTGATAAACTAGTTTTTGAATCTTTTTTTTTTTTGGTTAAAAATATGAATGTACTTTTTGAATTCAAATTTTTTTGAATTTGTTAGCTGTTTGAATGAGATATGAGATCAGATATATGGAATGGGAGGATATTTGCGTGAATCGTGGAACATTAAAACTCGATTTTAATTTAAATTGAATAGATTTTGTTTCCATAAATACAAACTTTCGGTTTTATAGCCGCATTTGTATTTCCGCTATATTTATCCTATATTTAAGACGACGCATCTACTAGCTAAATATAGGTCCTCCAGCTACGAATTGTAAATGTAGAACATATAGTTATAGGTTGTTAGAAGGAGCTAAAAGGTAGCTGTTTGTGAAAATTTTACTTGTAACTATTTAGTTGGGCCAACCAAATTGGTTTGCTCTTTCAAATTGTCCTTAGAGTTGCTATGTCTTACTTCATGCATCAAAGTATATTCCAATATATCAAGATACTTTGAAACCTTTTTTGATAGCATATCTTTTTTCTATGTCTTATTTTTGCCTCTACTTTAAGTCATTTTTACTTAAGTGGACACAATCAATTTGGTCAATATAATCAATTTTGAGCCCTTTAAAAATGCTAAAAGATTTGTTAAGAGTGATGATGTCATCTAATAAAAATAACTATGCACAAAGATAATCTAAAATGGTGATGATAATAACTTTGAAGAACTCATTTAGTACCGGAGGAGTACTCTATCGATTAAATTTTCTTTAGTAATTCTTAAATTACCATTAAATTTCTCTTGATCTTATTTTTAGTAAAAAAAAGGTTATTTTGAAAATATAAAGTTAGATTTAATGGTTTAACACAACTATACAATAGAAAATAAATTTTAAAACTTTTTAACAATTAATAGATCAAAATCTTGGAAAATAAAAGAAAAGAACCTTTAAATTTTATTCAATTTGCTTAATTAAGTGGGATAGAAAAGATAAAAGATGCTTACCAAGTGATCTACTCCTCAATCCCATAATTATTAAATGTTGATAATCGCATCTTTCTTTTCTTGCAAACAATTTAATTTGTAAGAAATCATGTAATCCTTAATTGGTTGAGTAAGGAAGTTTTCTTTTAAGAATAAAACATCAATGAGTTAATGTTGTTTCAAAGAATTCAATTTATTTTGAATTTAATCTAAACCTAGACTTTAATCACCATATTTGTTTTAGCATAAACCATCGTCATATGAAATTATGAGTAGTTAATCAATGAATAGCAAAACATGCTATTCCCACCTCTAACTAGAAATTATATGCTCACAAATTCATCAAATATAAAAATGTCCTTTTCAATTTATGACTATAGTTAATTTGAAATTATTCTGCATACTTTAAATTATGTTACGAAACATCAAGTTATCTCTATCTCTTTGATACCTATTTATCCCAAGCAAACTTGCTTTCTTATAACAATTCTTTTAGTAAATTATCTAATTATATGATCTAAAAATTTAAGTAATGAATAATACATGATTAAGAAGCGATCGTTTTAAAAGAGTTGTGCCTAAGGAACATACACTTTTTTTTTTTTAATTAAAACATTATGAAGCACATTAGTATCTTGATCTTGGGCCCGGGCTCAGCACGGGCTTCACTGGACTAGTTATAATAGGGCAATTCGCAGAATTGCCCTTCTTTTGAAATTATTCTTTAAATTTTGCCCCTCATAGTTCTGATCTTTAAATTTTGCCCTTTGCCTAAAACCTATGGGTTCCGGGTTCGAACCCCCGCTCAGTCAAAATTTTAAAAAGAAAAAATTGCAAGGCAGAGTTTGAATTTATCTTGCCCCCTCCGTAGAGACTTTTTAGTTATGTTTAACTAAAAGTCCGTCTCTGAGGAAGCAAACTTTTATTTCGAGGCATATATTTTATTTTATTTTACTTTTCAAAGCAAAGTTTTAGTTATGCCTTAACTAAAAGTGCGCCCATAAGACATAACTAAAAGTATGTCCCATAAGGCAGAACTTTTCCTTAAGACATAACTAAAAATTTGCCTTATAAGGCAAAGTCTATGTCTTAAGGAAAAATTCTGCCTTATGGGACATACTTTTGGTTATGCCTTATCGGGCATACTTTTGGTTATGCCTTAACTAAAAATTTGCCCCATAAGACAGAACTGAACTATGCCTTAAGAAAAAGTTTTGCCTTATGGGGGCTGTTGACACCCGATTTTGTCCCGCCTTTTTCTAAAATATTTATTTGTGAATAGTTATGTATACTTTACCACAATTATTTGCTTTCTATTAATATGGTAGTTTTTCCACTGTCCAACTATAGTCATCACCTATTATCGTTGTTATTATTATTATTATTATTATTATTATTATTATTATTATTATTATTATTAATATTAATATTATTATCATTATCATTGTTGTTTATTATTTTATTATTATTATCAATATCATATTATTTATTGTTATTATTTTATTATGCTGCAAACACTTAATGTTATAATTATTAATATTATTATAATCACCGTCTTAGTTATTATTATTATTGTTATTATTATTATTATTATTATTATTATTATTATTATTATTATTATTATTATTATTTGTCACGACCCAATTCGCGAGTCGTGGTGGCACCTACACTATCCCTTCGAGTAGGCGAACCACATTACTAATAACAAGTTAATTAAGCGGATAATTAATTAAGAATAAGTTATCAAGTCTTAAATACTTATCATAACAAGAAATGTCACGACAACCCCAAA
>NW_026721210.1:0-8931 GCF_029784015.1 Lycium ferocissimum
AAAAGACAAAATAGTAGCTTTAATCCTTAGCGCTTCTACGCTAATCCGAACTTACGTCTCGGCTTCTCCGATGTACAATAACATCAATAGGCATCGAACATTAGCCATAAGCGTCGAAAAATTCATTTCTAACCCTCACTTTGTCTACTAAAATTTGGAGATTTCCTATAAAGTCATCAACCCAGAACTCAACTCGGCTAAATATCCAACAACAATATCAATAAGCAAATTCCAAACGCATTCTAACATTAATAGTTCCTTTCTATACAATTCGACAACATTTCATTTATATTCAAATAAACTACATACGATCAAGCCAATACCAATGCCCACTATTCAAGTAATAATCCGAGGTCATTCAATCAAGATTCAAGGACATTTCAAGCTACCCCAAAGTATTCAAATCAGCCCTCCATTCCCCCTTTGCCACCCAACCTCCAAATGCAAGAAAACAATCAACATACATTTCTTCCTTCCAAATTCATCAACTACACTAACGACTCATACATTGACAACATTATCCTCACAAATCCAAAAACTATGATAAAATCACATTAACCCCAAATCAGCCCCACGGTTTTTAACTTCATTTGGGATCATTAACCCATTCTACTCATAAAATTCATAACGACGACAACCAAAATACTAGATAACATTAATTCATTTCTTACATACCCAAACACCCACACGCCATTCCTCAACATACATCATTCCTAGTGTCACACCCCAATCTCGATCGGTGTGAGGGCACCCGACCTACCTAGGGCCGAGCGAACCCTCGACTCTTATTCCCGTAAAATTTTTCCGGAAAGGCAAACATGCTTTTCATACTTCTCCAAATCAAACAAAACGCAACGTGTAATGCTTTTAATACAATGCACAACAATACAACGCTAGAGCCGCTCACGCCGAATCTTATACCCACGACACTTCTGCAAAGTCTCAAACCCGTGGTCGGAATCAAAAGCACATGTACGCGACTCGGCAACTCCCGGGCGAAGGAGCTTGCCAACATCGCGGGTATCTTCAAAATGGCTCCTACCGCTTGGCGTACCGCGCGCATGAAAGGGCAACCCGAAGAAGAGGGGTCAGACGAGCAAGGGCGGTATGTAAGGCATGAATAGTGGATAGTAAAGAGATATAACATATAAATAATAACTCTCGGACATTTAGAACTAGCCTGGATAGAAATAACCGTACATATGAATGCCTTGGCAACCGGGTATGCTTAGACTCGTTCGGAAAAAACAAAAAAGGTATTCCTTATTCACATATGCAGAGACGGACATTTCGATAAAAACGGTATCCTTTAATCATTCGTACGTACGCGAATACTTCGGCTCTCCCTCCCTTCCCACGTCCAACTGTCATACAAGCACATTCGGTATTTTTTATTCTTGTACGTAAAAAAACGAGAACCTTTCGAAAATACTTTTTTTTTTACCCCGCGGTTACGAAAGCCGAATTTAGCTCTCCCCCCCCCTCCCAAAGGGCCCAAGTATATCATATCATATATATATACATCACTAAACGAAAGCGCGACGGCTCTCCCTATCCCCGTCGAGCATCCCGCGTCCGGAGATAAGCCACCGAACGGGTGGACACGGTTCCCTCCCCCTTCCCCACTATCGCATGTACATTCATCAATATCATGTATCTATACATTATCTATAAGCAATATGCATGAGATTCCGAAAAGTCGTGTATCAATCGAGCGACATAAGGTCGGTAACATCCGATTGCATTATGGGATAATCGGGATCATCGTGTCCCACCTTGGAGGAACGAGGGATTATAAGGTGGGACGTCGGAAATATAATACCGGTCATCACTTGGGCACGCAAAACAAGTTTCGGTCAATCCGGTTTAGCATAAAAAAGTTATGAGCGTTTGAAGTCAGAACCTTTAAATAGTCATTATCCAAAAATAGCTTAACATTTCATATCGTTGTATTCATGGTAAAGACATATCCTTGGCATGTTCATCATAGACGTTTCTTCATATCGGGTCATCATTGTCATCTAAAGCCATAGTCGTCGTTTTAGTCATAAAACTATCAACGTAAAACTTGAATTTTAAAAAAGAAAATTTTGAAAACATTTATAAACTTTTAAAAGAAAGTCATGCTTTAAATCGTAATTTCTAACTTTTGGGAAAAAAGGACGTTATGGGGGCATTCAAAAAGGGGTCGCAATGTATGATTCATCCCATAAAAGAAAGGGACGAGCCTTAACATACTGGGCGCCTTACTAGCTACGCTTATGCGTTAAAACCCCAAAGTAAATCTACTTTAAGGGATTTACACAAACATTAACCTCTTTATCCCCATTGTCCATTTTCCCAAATTACACTTTTTATTTTTAAAAAAAATGGGGCGCCTTTTCCCCTGTTTTATAGGGCCAAATTCTTAATTGGGAACCAACGGAAACAACAACAACACCAACATCAATTATAATTTTTCCCACCCCAAAAATACCCATAAAACAGGCCTTTTTTAAAAATTTTTATAACTAATTAACTCGGTATACAATTATTTAATCGCGTCTTCCGTAAATAAACCAAAAATTATACAAATGAAAAAAATTTCATCCTTCCCCCCTTTTAATATTTTTTGTATCTTCCCTTTTCACCCCAAAATTTTTTTGGTCGGGCGTCCACTATATGTTTTAAAAAAAACTTCGTTTCGGGCCGGAAATTTGAAAATTTCCCCCGGTTTGGGCAAAAATTTTTTGGGGTTGGGGAGAACTTTTTCCCGTTTTTGGAGAGTTTTTGGGGGTTTTTTAAAAATTGGCTTTACTGAAAAATGGGGGGGGTTTCCCCCCTTTTTTATAACTTTTTAGAAACTGGGGAACCCCAAATTAAACCCCGGGGGCGTTCGCGCCCCTTCCGCGTTCGCCCCAATTTTACGGCCCCCCGGACCTTCGTTAGAAAAACGATCATAACTTTTGACCCCGAGATCGTAGGGGGGGCCCACGACCTATGGTTGGAAAGATAATTCAATTATCTACAACTTCTATTTCTGGGGTTTTTCCCAAATTCCAAACTCTTTCCCCGTTTTCCCCCCCAAGGTGGACCCCAAAAAACTTTTTCCTTAAATCGTTTTTTTGGGGGGCTACCTCATTTTTAGCTTATGGGTCCTTCTTGGACTTACCCCAGCTTTCCATTTTACTACTCCCTTTCCTTCTCACGTTTTTTTCATAAAACTCCGACATGTGGGCCCCACTTTTTAACAACGGAGGGCCTTTGGTAAATAACATATGAACAAATTTAAAAGCAATTTTTGGTCCCCAAATGTTATATATTTTGTTTTTTCCCCTTTTTAAAACACAACCTTCTTTCCCGAACTTGATTTTCAGATTTTGTTTTGCGTTGGCCCCACGTGGGCGCGTTCGGGGCCTTTTTTGGCCACCCCGCCAAAACGCGTTCACCCCCCGCCCCACGCGCGTTCGCGCGGGCCAATTTCTGGTGCCGGCCCCTTTTTTTCCGCCCATATCCCCTTACCTCGATGTCCGGTTGAGGGGACTTTTATTGCGTTAAAATTAGCTCAGGGAAACCCTTCTTTTTGGGCTCCGGCCCCCTTTAAAAAATGATTCATATGTAAGAGGTATTCACCCCCCAACGGCCCCAAAAATGGGTTTCCCTCGCATTTCCCCGACACCCGACAAACTTAATTTTTTTGGTCGGGTCCCTTGGGATCATTTAATAGCTTAATATATGAACTTAAATCCTCATAACCATAAGTTAAACAGGGAATGGCTCGAATTTCAAATACGAAATTACGGGGCCAACATCCTTCCCCCCCTTTGAACGTTTTTGAATGTTAGGTTCAAAAGGGTGTTATAATACTTGGGAGGGTTACTTTCCTTTTTTTTCCCGTTTTTCATACCCCCTTTTTGTAATTAATCCCTTATTCCTCGCAAAAGGGAAACCTATTCTTAACCCAGTCCTTTGTCCTTAAAATATATTACTTCTTTTTTTTTTAAAAATGGGCCGTTTTTTTCACTTGTGATTATTTTTGAAACGATACTTTAGTATCGCCTTCAGCGGTAACCCTTCTTTTTTTGAATCTATTCTATTTTTTACCAATCTTCCCAATTTTCTACGGTATTTCTTTTTCTGTAAGTACCATTCGTTAATCATCCTTCCCCTTTTTCCCTTTTACCTAGTATTTCTTCCCCTTATTAAGGGTGTCCCGCAAACCCCTTTCCCCTTGGAAAGGTAACCTAAATAATAATCGCCGCCCTTGGGACCCTCTTAAAAACCAGGGATCATCGTTCCCTTAAACATCTATCTTCTTTCTAGTTAGGGGTCTTGTATCTAATTGGAATACTTAAAAGGGGGGCCAAAAATCAGCCCGGGTGCCTTTTTTTCCCGGTCTTTCCCCCCCTCTTTTTTTTAGGGTAACGTTTTTTTCCCGGACCCGAGTTAATAGAACTCAAATTCCCACGCCCTTTTGGAAGTCTTAATCCTTACTCTTCCTTTTTTTCTTCTCGACCTTGCTTATAACATATCTAAACCCTATTTTTCCCGGTTCCTTCCATTTGTGCCTAAAACAAAATTTTTAAATGGGCTTAAACCCTCGTTTCCCCCATTCGTTTTGGGGTTTTCCTAAAACATGACGGGGTTGCCCAAGATAAAATACTTGCGACATAGCCATATATGTATATATAATTCTATTAACTAGCCCACAAAATTTTTAACCCTTGTTAAAACCTTCCAATTTTCGGCCCTTCCTTTTTAATCTTTCGCCTTTATTTTCCCTCGTCCAAGGGTCTTGCCTTTTTTGACCATTCCATCCTTCCTTTTTTCCCTTGGGTTCTCTAACCTTTTTTTTTTTTGTCTCTTGTAAAATATGTAGAATTTCTTGAAACCCTTTCCCCCGGGGGGTCAAAAAACCCTGAAATTGCTCCCCCGACACGCCCTTCCCCCTTTTTTGGAATTCGATCCTTAAAAACCGGGAAAGGGGTCGCCCGTTGCCCTTTATTACCTAATCTAAAAGCAAGTCGAGGTTTCTCGACCCCAAAGGGGGTTTCCCCAACACGTCCCTTCTTTTTAAATTTCCATTTCCCTTTTTCGGTTTCCATTTTTCATTTTTACTCCACGGACCTAATTTTCTCTCATCCCAGTTTCAGTTCCCCAGGGTAAACGATCGTACCTTCACCCGCCCGAAAACCTAACCTTTCCCGCCTTTTTCTCGGTTTTCTTATTCGCGGCTATTCCCTTTTTTCGCTTCTACCGTCGTACTAAGACTTATTAAGGAAAACTTTTTTCCTATGACCCTTTGGGCCCGCCCATCTAAGACGGAAAAAAGGGGCAACAATCCCTAGTGCCCCGGCCCCCTTTTTTAAATGTGGCCGGCTTCCGCCCCGGGACCTCTGAACCCGACTTTGCGGCCCCCGGCCGACACAACGAGTCCACTTTGTCCCCCCCAATCTCGATCGGGGGGGATGGGCCCGGAAAACCCTTACGGGCCCGGCCCAACCCTCGGCTTTTATTCCTCGTAAAATTTTTTTTTCCCCGGGAAAAAAACAAGCTTTTCATACTTTCCAAAACAAACAAAAACTGGAAAGTGTAATGCTTTTAAATAAATGACAACAATAAACCATGGGGGGCTCCCCGACTCTTATACCCCACCGTACGCAAAGTCTCTGGGGCGGTGGGGGGAAAAAAGCACATGTCGGGGGCTGGGGGCTCCCCCGGGGGAATGGGGCTTCCGACATCGGCGGGTCATCTTTCATTAGCTCACTCGCTTGGGGTCCCCGCGGCGGAAAAGCGGCCCCAAAAAAAGGGGTCGGTCGAGCAAAGTTTTTAGTATGAAAGGGATGAATAGTAGCATAATAAAGAGATATAACATATAAATAATAACATCTGGGGCATTTTGGGCCCCCCCATGGGATAGAAGTAACCGTACTATGAATGCCTTCTTGGCAATTGCCGGGGATGCTTAGACTCGTTCGGAAAAAACAAAAAAAGGTATTCCTTATTCACATATGCGGAAAAGGGACATTTCGGATAAGCGGGGGTTTCCCTTTTAAACATCTCGAAAGCCCAATCTTGGTCTCCCTCCCCTTCCCCGGGGTACCCACTGTCATCTGATCCATTCGGTTTTCTTATTCTTGTACGTGAAAACGAATACCTTTCGGGAAAACTTTTTTTTTTTTTACTCCGGGGGACGGGGCCGAATTCATCGGCTCTCCCCCCCCCCAAAGGTGTCCCAAGTATTCATATTACATATATATATACACATCACGTAAACGAACGCCCCCGTCGGTTTTTCCGTTCCCCTGTCCCGGGCATCCCCCTCCCGGGGTGATAACCCAGTAAAACGGGGGGACACGGTTTTTTACTCCCCGTTCCCCCTTACTGTACATTCATCAAAATCATGTATCATATACATTATCATATAACAATATCATGAGATTCCAAGAAAAGTCGTGTATCAATCGGAAACGACATAAGGTCGGTAACATCCCTTGGGTTTTGGGGTAATCGGGATCATGGGGTTTCCCCCCGGAGGAACGAGCATTATAAGGTGGGGCCCCTCCAGGGAAAAAAAAATACCAGTCACTTGGGCACGCAAAACAAGTTTCGGGTCCCAAACCCGGGTTTTGCATAAAAAAATTATGAGCGTTTGAAGTAAAGGGAAACCCTTTTAAAAAAGTCATTATCCCAAAAAACAAATTTCTATCGTTTTTATTCATGGTAAAGACATATCCTTGGCATGTTCTCGTAGACGTTTCTTCATATAAGGGCATCAAAATTTTTAAAAAATAAAGCCATAGTCGTCGTTTTAGTCATAAAACTATCCCAAAAGTAAAACTTGAATTTTGAAGAAAATGAATATTTTTTTAAAAAAATTTATAAACTTTTAAGAAGAAAGGGAAACCCTTTTAAATGAATTTTTTAACTTTTTTGGGAAAAAAGGACGTTATGGGAGCATTCATAAAAATGTAATTTTGATTATGCCATGAAAAAAGGGAAGAACCTTAACATATTTTCGCCTTACTAGCTACGCTTATGGTTGGCCCGTAAATCTACATTTAAAAGGATTTAAAAAACATTAACCCCTTTTAAAAGACTTCGTACCATATTCCAAATTACACTAATATTCGACAAAAATCAAGGCACCTTCCCCCTTTATATACCCAAAAAGAATTCAAATTTGGCAACCAACAACAACAACAACAACAAAATTATAATATTTCCAGAAAAAATCTCAAAAACCCATTGGTTTTTTTAAAATTTTTAATTAACTGGTATACAATTATTTAATGGGTTTTTTAAATAAACCAATATTCATACAAATAGAAAAGTTCATACCTTTCCCTTTAATATTGCTGTATCTTCACCCCTTTTTACACTAATTTTTTGGGCACCAAGGGCCCCTATATGAAATTTTGCAAAAACCCCTTACCTTAAGGGTTTGATTGAGGTTTTCCGGGTTTTGGGGAAAAATTTTGGGTTTGGGGGGTTGGGGAGAACTCTCAGTTTTGGAGAGTTTTTTGGGGGTGTTTTTTGTGGGTTTTATTTTAAAAAGAGGGGGGGTTTTCCCCTTTTTTTTAACGTTTTGCTTGCCCCAACCCCTTTGGGGGGGGGGCCCCGGGCCCTTCGCGGCGCGCCACGCCCTTCGCGCTAGCCTGTTTCCCCGCCTTTTGGGCCTTGTTCAGTAAAACGATCATAACCCGATCCCGAGATCTTGAGGACGACCTATGGTTGGAAAGATAATTCAATTATCTACAACTTCTATTTCTGGGGATTTTCCCAAATTCCAAACTCATAATGCCGTTTTTCCCCCCCAAGGGGGGATCCCCAAAAACATTTTCTTAAATTCTTTTTGGAGGGGCTACCTCATTTTTTAAAAATTTTTGGGTCCTTCTTAGGACTTTCAACTTTTATATACTACTCCCTGTCCCCTTTTCACGTCTTTCATAAAACCCCCCGACATGTGGGCCCCCTTTCCTTTTCGACAACGAGGGCTTTTTGTTTCCAAAAAACATAATTTTAAAAAAAACCTTTGGTCTCCAAAAGTTTATATATATATGTTTTTTATTATTCATAACACAACCTTCATTGAACTTGATTTTCAGATTTTTTTCAGGCGTTGCGCCCAAAGTGGGGGCGGGGTTCCGGGGCTGTTTTGGCCCCCTTTGGCCCCCCTTTCGGGGTTCCGCCGGCCCCCAAGCGTTCGCGGGAAACCCAAATTTCCCGGGCCCCCGGTCCCTTTTTTCGTCCATATCTCCTTCCCCGATGTCCCATTGAGGGGGGTTTTTTTATTCGTTGGAAACTAGACTCTGGAACTTCATTTTGGGGTCTTGCTTCCCCTTTAAAAAGATTCATATGTAAAAGGTATTCATCCCCCAACTTGGGGGGAAAAAAAACCTCCTTGCCCCAGTTTGACAAACTTAATTCTTTTTTTCCCGGGTCGCTTTTCCCTTAAACATTTTTGAAAAAAATATATGAACTTAAATCCCCATAACCATAAGTTAAACAGGAATTTAAAAAATTTTAATATACGGAAAAGGGCGTAACAATGAGTTTCTTCATTTTTCACCCATTACAACAAACAAACATGCTAACTACAATTAATTCATCCCTTTAAACACCACTTTTCCAAACACCCCGGCCAAACCCCCCCTTTACCAAAAACCCCACAATCATAATTTCATGGTTTCCCCATTTTCCCTCCGCAACATATCGAAAATCCCTTTAAACAGACCAAAGGGTTAAAAATTAAAACCCATTAACTTTTCCGGCTGGGGATGCCAAATTTCCCGGGGGTTTTTTTTGCTCCAAGCCCCCCCACGTTACGAGGACCTTGGGGGGTAGAAAGCTTGAAGAAACAATTTTTTTTTTATGATCCCACGGGGAACCCGCCCCTTTTCTTGGATTCTGCTTCCCTTTTTTTTTTTTTTGACTTCGTGAATTTTCTAG
>NW_026721211.1:0-8429 GCF_029784015.1 Lycium ferocissimum
TTTTGCCCTTTTTAAAACTTCCACTAAAATTGCCAAGTGCCCATGGCCCCCGCTTTTTTGGACGTTAAAACAAGGACCTTTTTAAACATTGTTTTCGGAATGGGTGCCCTTTAAATTTCCCTTGATGTCTTTTGTCATAAAAAACCCCCCCAAAGCTATTGTAAATTTTCTTGTATAATCAATTTCTTTTGGATGTTTTCCCAAGAATTGTAGCTCCCCATCAATGTAAAAATTGGTTTAGGAGACAAGGAAAATGTTCCTTTTTTTTCAAAAATTTTAGGTTTGCAAAAATTATTTATGGATTGGGGGGAACAATAGCGGGTTTATAGTGTTAGGCATTTGGATGGGGAAAAAGGGTATCATTGGCATTATGGATGGGTTTAAGTTTAAAAAAAGTTTGTTTTGAAAAGCGTGATGGTAACAAAAAAGGGGGAAAAAAGGTTAGGCTATTGGGTGGAAGCCGTTGGGGGTTGTCCAGGAGGGTTTGGCCATACGGTTTGATACGGCTAGGGTTTTTTTTTGTATGTGGATACAAAGATAGATATGCATTTATACAAGATTATATAAACTTAAATATGATTGCATTCCCGGAAAGGTGCAAGTAGCCCGGGATAAAATGATAGAAGATCGCTTGAAATATTTGTTCATGTCCTACACCACCTAAAAATACGCCGGTCAATTGGTGTAAAGTTATAGTGGTAAATATGAAAAAAGGGAAAATACCCCCTAAAATCCATGGAAGAAAGTTGTCCAAAAACCCGCAATTTCTTGGAACCAATCTTGAAAACCCCTTATACACTGAAAAAAAAAGATTCATATAGATGAAATGTACTAGTTGAGAAATATCAAACTTGTTAATTCATTGATTTTTTTAAAATTTCTTTTCTGGAGTATTTTGACCTTTTCTTTTTTAATATATTTTACTAATGGTGTAAAAATTACTTTTTATTTATTATCATTATTATTATTACTATTTTATATACTTAACATTTTATTCTTTTTCATTTAGTATGATGATGATATAAATTGGTTAAAGTAAAGTGTGGGGATTCATGTAGTTGATCCAATGATACGTTGTTGTACTAAAAATTAAACCCGAACCAACGATACGGAAGAAAAACGAAATGGTTCAATTGTTATATAAAGATCTTTTTGGTTAAATTGGTATAATACCCCAACAATTCACCCCCCTAAGTTCATTTCATTCGTTCCACCCTTTTTTAATCCTTTAAAATTTGATTTAAACCGTCAATTTTCTACACCTGGCCCTACTATAACTGCGCCCCATTTCCTCCGACAAATATATTTTGGCCAAGCAATAACCACTGCAAGCTGGAACATCTCCGTGCCCGAAGAACAATAATCTCTCACGTCTCATCACTGGATTCCACCACCATGTCCCACTGCTGCTGTATGGGGTAGTGTTCAGTGGCATTAGCCCGTACCAAAAACAGTGTTCGGATTTAGTCTATTTACTAGGCAATTCATCTGACTAACACTATCATAAAAGAACCCCCGAATAGCATAGATAGCAAGCACTAGATCCAGGGCCACTTTGATCTACGTACACAATGATTGCTTCTTCGTTTATAGTTAGAAAAATATCTCACTTCTAAAAGAAAAAGTTGGCAACATAAACCAACCCAGAACAAGCGGCTGAACTGGAGACTTTCATCTACCTTAGTAGCAACAATTTTGTAAAATTTTACCTGTAGTTGCTTACAATCTAAGCGATATTCTCCAATGAAAACCCAAGATTGTCAACGGCCTTATTTGAGCAAGCCTTTGTGTGCTAAATAACCAATTCCTTTCTTTTTAAATTAACCAAAAGTTCACATTTTTTTCTAGTGTTTTAAAAATCCAGAATGTCATCCCCTCCAAAAAAAACCCAAAAAAAGAATCAAGAATTTTTTGGCTTGCTTTTGTTGTTATTTCCTTAACGAAAAATAAGAGTTCTACTTGCCAATGAAGACACTGAAGTAGTGTAGGGTCAAATGCAATCCTAGTTGCTTCTTTCCACTTTCGGGGTTCTGCAAATTCGGCTAAAATTATCTGCAATCGAGATGATTTTGGGATGATAATCTGGAAAAAATAATAGCAGTTTCTTTTATCTCGCTAATACTTTAACATGTTACAAGATATGCCTCAAATTTTCAAAACTATTTTCTAGTCCTGAGCTTGTAAATAAAACAGTCGAAGACATCTACACTTGATCCCCCATATCAGAGGTAAATTCATAATTTTAGATTACACTTACTATTCGGACACCGGTACAAAGAATGCTCTAGAAAGAACCAACTAGTCATCTGGATGCATAATATATTTTTTTTTAGAAAGATCTGGATGCATAATATTGAGCTATAAAAAACCTTAAAATATGTCACAGAGTTTATGTTCATAACTAATGCTATTGGATTCATGTGTTGAACGACGAACAAAACAATAAAGGGGCAACTAGACATGATCAGATTAGCTGAAAGTCATAATGAAAAATTGCTAGGAACATTTGTTCAATCATATGTGAAGACAGAGAAGAAATCTCAACCAAAGAAAAATTTCTCTAAACCCCGGGGCTTGATGCTGAAGGTAACAATAATTTTCCTCTTTCATGGTAATAAAACTGAAAGAAGACTCCTTTCAAGGTCAAAAATTTTTTACTTTCCACTCTCAATGATGTAAAAATACAATTGTATTACTTTATGAATGAAAACATAGCAATTCAATGTGTGGCGCAATCCCAGTATGGGTGAGTCTGATTTACATACCATTCCCACAAAGGGCTATACCTGGTAATGCCCAACTTAAGCCATGGTTTCATATTCCCATTGAAGTGAATTACCGCTGCCTCTCTATAGCGATTGTCAACATAACGTCTAACCTAATCCTAACACATGCCATCTCTATCAAGCGGCTCTGTCAATCCATAAAAAACTAACAGTCCCGGTGGAAGGGTACCCCGCTTCCAAAGTGTCCTATCAGCATTTTGTTCTAGCCAGTAATGATATCGTGAAGTAACATTTCTTTCCTCCATGCCATCAGATCAAAAACATTCATGCCAAATGCCCACCCCCACGCCTGGGGATCAAACCTCGAGCTTATGAGTGGATCTGAGAAATTGAGATACTCGTAATAACGATGAAAAGCTTCAAGACAAGTTTCCACTGCTCCGTTCAATTTCCTGCAAATTCAACGAAAAAAAAGGTGTCAGATCTTTCTGAACGACCACGTCATCATCAAGAAAGACTATCTTCTCTAACTGGGGATAGATCTCAGGTACGTAAAACGAAGGTGATTTAACAAGGAGATATACTTTGGGTTCCGGAACTTTGGCCCAAAACTTATGTCCTCAGACCCGTCAAAGTAATAATTCCTGGAGTCCTTCTCTCAGCTGCTTTAAAGCTGGAGAATAAGATAATTCAACCAAGTCAAGTCTTGATATTCTGTATTTCTCTGTGAACTTTTGAAGTCGTTTTTAGGAACCAAGCCTGCATCATTCCATATGTATCGCATCTGTTACAATATGGAAAACAAACTTTTAGGGTGATCCTTGGACACATTGGGAATGACTGCTGAAACTGCCAACAGATTATCTGAAAATATGCAAAATATTCAAAAATTGTCCACTACTCGAGGGGAGTTTTTCCTTTCATCAGCAAAATCCTGCAGTGACTTCTTCGCAAGCCAGTCAGCCATGAGCTTGATTTCTAGGCAATGCAGGTTCTTGGGAAGGGACTCAGCTGTTAACTGTCCAAACACCATACTTTGGACAGATGCGGCATTTGCACGCTCTTCTAAACTTGAATGTGTGATTTCATTGTCATCATAGTGGTTGCAATATCATAATGCGCATCTTGTGCCTTGAAGATAAGAGAAGACAGACTTTGTATTATTGGTTCTGCTTCATTCACAGAAATCGGCTCTTCCTTCATTGCAGCCTTTGGGTAAAAATTGACAACTTCTTATTTTTGAACTTAGCTCCCAAGCAAGATGAAGATTGTTGTGCTCTTTAGCTATAAGAAAAAGCTTTCCTAAAGTCATCTGCTCTGCTAACTGTCTGGCATATGAATTAGCACTTGAAATTTTTTGCGTAAGATTTGGCTCACGCCAACCTCTTCATTCCTGGACTCTCTTTCCTTTAAGAGAGAGAGAAAGTGGTAAACCATTTATTATCAAGTTCTTAAATGGTAAAAACTAAACTATTTTCATGAGTCTTCAATTGTAGTATAACAGGATTAAATTATAGGTATAATATATGACTGTCGGCGGGTAGATACATCTCTTTTTTTTTTTTTTTTTTTTTTTTTGGATAAGTCGCTATTGAATAAACACATCTTAATATCACGTTTGTAACATCGCTAAAAAAAAGTCCAATTCAACTCTACGACTATGCAGACTATTTATCTATCTTTTTTGCTCGTTTTCCCACAAAAGGGTGAGAGTTCGGTCCTTGAGATAAATTGAGTTGCTTTTATATGATTATTTCTAGGTAATGAATAAAATGGATAATCCCAGAGTTTGAAAAGGATTTTAACTTACAAGACCTAGAACCCTGTCAATGTTAAGTGATGTTTTGACTTGAGCACCTAGACACCATCCAGAACAATCTGCATTAACTTGAAACTTATGAGACATCTATACTGATATTTCCCTATGTTAAATCTATTAGATTCAAAGAAAAACACAACTTACCCATAACATGCCCATAAATGTACTAGCCCCTTGCCAATGTACAAAATGAAGATGATGGCAGTGAAAAAGCGGTCTTAGGAAGGGCGAGTCAGAGTAAGATTTGGGCAAGCCGGGAAATTGCAACTCTACCATTGCGGGGGCTTTACCATGTGGTACTAATAAAGAAAAAAAAAAACTTGTGCTGCAATGTAAAGGAAAAGTGATGTTTTTGACAGCTATGAACTAAGAAGCTTAAGAAAAAAAGCTACATCCGCTACTTGCATTTACCCCGACAAGCAACCCAACCCCCAATACCTTTGTGCAATACATTCTCTTCAGAGAATGAATGGAGAATAACGATAATAAAAACAATACCAAACATTCCGTTTCCCAAAAAGAAAAAAAAACCAAAAATTCGAAAAAGGTTTTATGCATCTACCTAAACCACCTTAACTAATCTTTTAAAACATAAACGGTTCATCTCAAATGGTAACCCAAAATGCCTCAAGGAAGCTGGGGGTGACAATTGAAACATGCCTCTGGAGAAGGTCTTCACCTCACTGAAGCCAATTTTCCTAATCGTTTTTCCTTTAGGGTTTTTTTGGGGGTGGCGGGGTATCAAAGCGTAAAGCGCAAAAAGCTCAAAGGTCAGGGGGCTTTAAGGCAAATAAACGTGGGCAATTTAAAAAAAAGGCTCAATGGTTCAAACATACAAATATATATATATATGTTTAGTCCAAGATTAATGATAATAATAACTAAATCAAAATATGGACAAAGTAATTGAAAAAGATCACAAAAAGTGAAATATCAATTATCTAGTGTCACTCTTCAAGAGGGGGCTCTTGAGGAAAAGTATGTCATAGAGACTATGAGACTTCAGTTTAAAAAAAAAGTATGTCATAGAGACTTGATATGACCGAAGCGCACATAAAGCGCGGCAAAGCGCTCACATGTTTTGAGCCTTGCTTGGTTTTAAAGCGTGCCTTAGATAACACTAGGGTAAGGTATCTCAGATTCTTGGGGTTCTTTAATTCGTTTGACTCAGTAAGTTGAAAGAGGGACCAGTTAAATAACCTTTTTTGCAGCAGATGACCTTTGAAACTGCAAACCATTTCCCCCCTACCCCCCCCCCCCCCCCCCCCCCCCAAAGCCTCTTGAAATTTAATTTGGATTGATGTATCTGTATTTGGGTATCTAACTCAAGTTTGCAGATCATATTTGTTAATTACTAATTTACAATATATTCTCTTTCTTTTTTTCCTGAATATTCCCTCCAACTTCTCTATTTTTATCTGTTTATTTTCTTATTCTTTCTCTCTATTTTTCCCTTTTCATAACATGTATTTAAGGATTTAGTACAAACATAACAAAATAAGTTCAAAAGGCATTCACCTTATCTCAAAATTGGTTAAAAAAAAAATTTAATGGGCTTTTGCCTGTAAAATATTGTAGAACCAAGTGTGCAATTTCAAGACCAACATATAACTGAATAATTAGAATAAACTGAATCTTAAAATTTTATATAAGCAAATAAATCATCTATGTTAGGTGTTCCCAGCCGATCTAAAGAGCTTTTTGGCCTCAATAATTTAGAAGATTTGGATATTACAAAATGAGATGCTATTTTGTTCATGAGTGGAAAGCTCTGCCGACCAACATTCCTCTCTCTCTCTCTCTCTCTCCCCAATTTATAGATGCATGTACATCCAAATACATGGGGAAATATAATTTTACATCCTTGACCTGATGAAGTTTTTTACATTTCTTAATGGAGACCAACTGAAATACATCGCGTCGCACGTGGGCATGTATTTATTTTTATATATAGAATCAAGCTTTAGCTGGTAATTTCTCAGATCTAATTTTTTATTTGATGTTGAATAATTTTAAAACTACAAAGAAAAGCTTGAGCTAAAAGTCACTGATTTCCAAATCAACGTTCAAAACATGAACATATTGCCCATAGAACTAATAAAAAATTCAAAGATTTTAATATTGTTTTAGAATGCGCGAAAGGCAAGCTGTATCGAGTACAAATATAACAAAGGCAGGTTGAACACCTACCAGATCATGTAATTTATGTCCTCAGCATACCCCTAACACTGGAATCAAGATAGACAACATCTCTCTGAACAAACTAAATAAGCCCCCTGGCGAAGCCATCAAACAAATAGATAAATCTAACCCATAACACAGCTATTTTTTTCAAAATTTGTTAGGTAATATGAGACGGAACACAAATGAAAAGTATACCAAATTTACAACTTAAGAGCCCAAACACTTAAGTTATAAGCAACAACGGGATCAGAAATAGATCTAAAGACAACAAGTATCACCTGGAAGAACCACAATATGAACAGATTGATGTTAATGCTTTGGAGAACTGTTGCTATCTTCTAAAATACTAAAAATCTACAGCCCTTTTTATCTTAAAGCAAATAAAATTTTGTTATCCATGAGTTCAGTTGAACAATCAATCAACTAAACCTCAATCACGGAGGCGGCTATGACTTCAAATTTAAAACGTGTAACCCCCAAATGGGGATGGGGAGGGTGGTTGTCCGGACCTTATCCCATCTTGGGAGGTAGTGAGGCTTTCCGATAAGAGACTTCTAATTAAACATTGGCAAAACTTATATCCCATGTATAAGATAAAATTATAAAAAAGCTTATTGAACCACGGAAAGCACGGTATCGCCTGATAATCTGAAGCCATCAAACTCCCCTTTCCCACGAAACCTCGCCAAAAAAACCTGCTCTCTCTCTCCTAAAAAACCCCCGGGTTTCTTCCCTCCCCCCCCCCCACCCCCCCCGCCCAACCTCCGGAATTGTCTCTCTGGGTTTGTGGCCCCATCCTCCCCCCCCCTCTTCCCTTCTTCTTTCTCTTTCTCCTTCTTTCTCGGTGTTCCCCCCTCTTTTTTTTGCCCCTTGGGGCCGCGGATGGGTCCCCGGGGGTTTGAGTTTTTCCCCGGGTGAAAGATTCGGGGTGACGATTACCTCCCGCGGAGTTGGTACCTCGGGTGCCTTTTATAATTCCTTGTCTTTTTTCCTTGGGGTAATTTACATTTTGCATTACTTATATGTTTTTGTCAAGTAGTTACCCCCATCTAGTTTTGCAAACTTGTGTTTTAGTATTTATTCTTTGTTTGAGATTTATATTTGCTTTTTCCGGGTTTGGTAGACGATGGTGGACTAGGGCGTTTTTGGACGAGGGGGAAGGTCGGAGGGGTAGGTGGGTTAAAGGGGGTCTCATGCGAGTAGGGTCTTGGAATATTGGGCTTTAGCGGGGAAATCCTGAACTAGTTAAGATTCTTAAAAAAGAAGGATTAAATGGGTTTTGTCCGGGGGATTAAATGGGTGGATCCGGGGAAAGATGTGGATGAGTATAAGTTATGGTTCTCGGGTAGGTCGAGGGATAGGAATGGGGTAGGCATTTTGTAGATAATGACTTAAAAGACTAGGTGGTAGGGGGTTTAAAAGGGTCGGTGATAGGTTGATGATGATTAAGGGGTGGAGGGTTTATTTTGCACTTTTGTCTTCGCGCGTCGCGGGCTTGGGCGAGGAGGGGGGAAAAGCGTTTTTGGGAGGATTTGACGAGATGATGGCCCAAGCTATTCTGGAGGGCATGGCAGTTTGGGGCAAATTTTGAGGGGGGTATGACAATGTGCGGGGGTGGTTTCGGAGGAGGGTTCCTTGTTGGATTTCGCAAAAGCCTTTGGGTTGGTAAATCGAGTTTCCGAAGAAAAAGCGGCCTTTGT
>NW_026721212.1:0-8225 GCF_029784015.1 Lycium ferocissimum
TAGAGAAGATTGGTAGTATATTATTTGGGCAAGAACCCAAAAAAGTAACTTTTTTTAAAACCCCCTCTAGTTTAAAAGATTCTACTAAAACCATTTTTCTTTTTTTATTTTTAATAGTTAATAACTATTAAATAATTTTTATTAATTATAAACTCTTTTTTCCCAACTTTGAACCCAAATTTTTTCCAAAAATTTTGCCTTTTTAGTTTTAAAAAGGGCCCAAAAAGTTTGTTCTTTAATAAAATTCTAAAATTTTGGGTACTTTTTGGTCTCAAACTTCTTTTAAATATAAGTCAAATGGGAGTTAATTACCCAAATGTTCGTTTTAACATACAAGTTTTAAAATGCATTAGCACTTGTTTTTTAATGACCCTTTTTTCTTTTAAATTCCTAAGTTTGGCGGGTTAATATTTAACGGATCTTAAAGGATGTTAATCCATTCCATTTTAGAAATTAGAACCCCACCTGAATCATATGGGTTTAAAGTAGTTTTTTAAATGGGGTTAATTTAGCATTACGGTGTCAATTCCCTTAAAAAAAATTGGTGGCGATTTTTCCTAATTAATTGGAATCCAAATATTTGTCCTTTTTACACGTTAAAAACGGTAAAACTGTGCTTTTTTTTCTTTAATTGTTTGTTTGATAAAAAATAATTTAAGTGTTACTCTTTTGATATTTGTCACCCTTCATTTTTCTCCACTACGGAAATTCCCTATCCCCGTCACCGAGGTGTTTTTTTTCCCCCCAATTTCTTTCAAAACCCCAAAATTTTAAGAGTTGGCATATGGGGGGGTGTCATTTTCCGTGTGACCCGGTTCTCCTGGGTTTTCGCCGGGAACCTTGGTCTATGAACCCGTTCTTAGTCACCCTGAAGTGAACAAACCCCTTTTTAGGATCATCATTTTGACCTGGAGGTTTAATACCCTCGGTGTTTAACCCCTTAGAGGGTTTTCCCCAAATGTCAGGGTTCCCGCCCCAAGTGACTAATCATATTTTATGTGCATTTTGAAGGATAATTGTGCCTAAATATTGACCTTTGCTCTAACAATTTAAATTTGGGGGGGAGGAATGACCCTTTCTATGACGGTATGAAGACTTTACTTTGGATTCGCTTTATAAACGGAGGAAAACCCGGGAAACTCTAAAAAAATGGAGCCAAAAATTTAGAAATGACAAATTGTTTTACTTTACTTGTTAGAAGTCTTGTTTATTCATTTGATATTAATAAATATTCATTACTTTTTACTTTATTTTGAAATAGTTTTTTAAATTAGCCAAGATCAATGGGATGACGTATTTGGAAATTTTCCCCTTCAAACAACTTTAGGCCTCCTCGGCACAAAAGGTCACTCATTTAGGACGCGTTTTTTTTTTGATATCTTGTTTACTTTTGCTTGATAACTTATTTCCCTTTATTTGATGAATTATTTTTGTTTTTTTTGACCCCACTTTCATGACTTCACTTAGATATTTTAATATGGATAATATCATTTGCATTTTATGTTTCTTTTTTTATTTTTATTCACGGAAAGTTGATTCGTGTTGACATTTAAACCCGGGCCGACCTCCTTAACAAGATAAAGGCCGTTCGCGTGTTGGGTTTTAAAAGGAAAACTCTATGTCTGACCCGCCCAATCATTTTTTGGTTTGGAAAACTTTGTGATCTCTGTGATCCTCGAGACTTGAACAAGAACTATTTCAACTTTGGCTATGCCTACTCAAAATTGAGGTTTGCGTGGGAGGAAGGGTTGGGACTTGATAAAGCCATCCCCCTAAAAAGTCCACCTCACGAACCAAAATGTTGCCCCCAACCCCCCTCGTTTTCCTCCGAATCCCCGGGTTTCCCGAACATTTTCCTCCAAAAGAATACCCCCGACCCCCAAACCTCCCCAAATCCCCCAAACCCATCATCCTCTATACTCCCCAAAGTCCCCCCTCCTTTTCCTCCTTCTTTTGGAATTTTCCCCCACAAGTCATGTGTTCACCTCCTTCCTTTATTTTCTAACACTAATCCCCTTTCTCTCTTTCCCAAAAAAACCAAACCCCTATCAATACCCAAAAAGGTCTCATCAAAACACCCCCCCTTTTATCCCAAAAAACCCAAGGCACTTTTTCCTTTTCCCAATTGTTCCCCCCGGTTATCGGGGGCCAAAACCTTTCCAAACGTGAGGTGGGTTCTAACGGTTCAATTAAAATGGAAAAGGATGAAAAAGAAAGGCGGATTTTGTTTTTAAAAAAGGATCCACCAAAACGTAAAAACCCCCGATTGCTGGGGAGGAAGATGAAATATGAAGATCGTATTTTGCCCCATTGATTTAGGGCTAAACCCCCAAAATTTGATTTTAATGGAAAACCCCTTTTTCGCATTTGGGGCTTATTGTGACAACCGGTTGGAGTAGGTAGAAGTATAAGGATGAAGTTTTTTAAAGAAGCTTATCGGTGGGGCCTTTTACTTGGTATCGAAACAAAGATGCCCGAAAAGGGGTGGTTGGAGGAATTGGCATAAGCTTCATGGACCGATTTGTTTAAACCCGATTCCCCACCGGATAGAGTCTACATTACTAAGGTAACTAAAGCCCCGGGAGTCTTTAAAAGTAATTTTGGTTTTCGTTGGAGGTCGAGCCCCCGGGGGTTACCCCGGGTAAGTGATAGAGAAATACGCTACCCTTGAATGTCAGGGCATATTTAAAAAAATATGGCTGATGGGACAAAAGTTCAGGGAAGTTGTCGGAATGGGAAAGCCTTAGAAGAAGGAATCTCGGAAAAAAATTGGATTTTGCCCAAAAGGGCGAAAGTTATTCATTGGTTCATCGGGGGCAAAAAAGAAAAAAAGAAGATTGGTTGGATCATGAATATCTGGACGAAAACCCCCATTACATACCTTAACCATCACAACCCCCAAACCAATTTAAGCCCTTTGGTCGTTTAGCACTAGCAAAATTTCCTAAAAAAATTTTTTAAATGTCAAATCTTTTTCTTGTGCGATAATGATTGGTTTTTAATTAGATTTTTTAGTCCTCATTTGACATGCGAGAAAAATTTTCTAAGGGGGGAGAATGTCCACCCATAATAATCCTTGCTACTTGTATTAAAACAAGAAAAAGAGTTAAGAAGGTTCGGGAAAAGTTAATCGAGTTAAAAATATGTTATAAATATGGTTGTCTTAAGTATCTCGGGTGCCCTGGAAACCCAAAAGGGTTTGAAATCCTTTTGGTATGTATATGAGGTAATGTGGTGACCTTTTAAATTTGAGATTATTAGTAATGATATAAAGTGGACAAAAGATAGGAATTTTTTTTCGTTTGGGGTTTTCGTCAAACTTTGTGAGTTCTTTTTGGTTATTGTGATTCTACGGACCCTTCGAGACATGTATTGAATTTTATGGATGTAAATGACTGTGTTTTTATGTATAAGAGGTTACATGGGGTTTGGGAAAGAGGATTAAAGTTAAACAAAATGAATCGGAACAATTTCGTAAAAATCTCGGACCGATTTTACCCTATATTGTAGGAGGCTATCTCCTGTATAAGGATTTTTTAAAGGTTTTTAAAAAGCCAAAATTAATTTGGAGTCGTTTAAACCCAACAAACAGCTCGTCAAAATGATATGGTGGGGAGATATGGATGATTCAAAGGGGGGCTGAGTATTAAGACTATTCAGATAAAAAGGGACTTTAACCCGATTTGTTTAAGCCCAAATTTATCTAAAATTTTGTTTGGTATAGAAGCTTTAAATAAATTGGGAACATTAATCGTGGTGTTAAGTTAAAATTGTGGCAACAATGACCCAATATGAACATTAACTCCTTTCCCCAAAGGATGCCCAAAAGTATTTAAAAAAGAACTTATGGGGGACATACAAATAATTTTAAAAGTGATTCATCCACTACCCCATTATTGTGGACAAAAATTGAAAGAAAGGAGTGTGGAATTCAGAAGTGATGAAAATAAGGGACCTGTGAAGCATGCATTTGTATTTAAAAATCTCTACTTTATGAAAGTATACATTATTTTAGGAAGACACAACATGGTGGAGGGATCATTTACATTAAATTTTCATTCATTTAAATTACAATGGACAAAGGATGGTGTATGAATCATTCACCCCCATACAATTGTCTTGTAAACAATTGAAAAAAAAAAGAAAGGAGAAACAAGAAGGTGAGGGTTGGACACTTGGCCTAAAGTTGTGAAAAAAAAGGAATTTTAAGTGTAAAGTTAATGGAGTGACTCATGTAAATGGAGCATGTGACCCAAATTTAGGGATCAAAATTGAACCCAAAAAATGACTAAGGAATCAGCCATTACTTCATTTTAACCCCAACAAAAAAAAACCTAGAGAGGGAAAGAGGAAACTTTCGAGGGGTGATTTTTTAGCCCTTTGAGTCTTGTCAAAAAATTTTTTTTCCAGGGGTTTCAACCCCTTTAGAAGGTCCCAAAACGTGAAGATGTCTTTGGGCAACAGAACCCTTTCCTCTCAAATCCCTTTTAAAGTAGAAGTCAAGTTGTCAAAAGGGAAGATCTAACTTTCTTTTCATGTATTAAGGGTGATGTGGGTGTGAATATAATTGTATGCATGAAATAAGGTGTATTGATGTTTGGGAAAATGATAGTAGTTATGGGGTTATATGTGTTGATGTTGAAATATGGTTGTAACTTGGAAAATGAAAGCATATAAAATCATGAAAGTTGGTGTTGGAAAGTTAGTTGGCCGAAAATGTTTTGGTGGAATTTATGATTTTTTTTAATAAATTGGTTGTTACTATCTAGATCTCTGGGAAAAGAATGAAAAGAATTGGAAGGTTAAAGGTGAAGTTATGTTATAGAAAATGGTTGAATCTTGATTTTTTGAGAGATGTTGAAGCATGGTTGGGGTTGTGGACTGTTTTTTGAAGAAGTTAGTGAACTGTTTTTCTTGATATTTTGATTGTTATTATCATGAATTTTATGGGGGAAATGAAGGTGGTTAATTTTATTAAATAAAGTCATTTGTGAGTTTTTAAAAGGGTTATAAAAAAGACGATATAGCGTAGTTGCGTATGAATTGATGTTGTACTTGTCGTGTGGATAGCTGGTCATAACTTCTGAAATTATATGAAAAAAAAGACATGAAATGATGTATAAAAATCCCTGTGGTTGGCTTATTTTCGTAAAATTTAAAAATTGAACATGTTAAAATTTTTGGTTAAATTTTTTTTGGACTGTTGTGGGGTTGGTGTTTTGGACTTGTGTTTTCATTAAGTTGGAAAGAATAATTATAAGTTAAAAGGGATACATCATATTGAGTTTGGGTGGCTTTTTAAGTTGTTACATGCAAAAGTTAAGGCTACAAAATAATAAAAGTAACTTGAGAATGTCGAAAAGTTGGAAACGTTATTGCATTTTGAATGTGGGTGTTTGAATATTTGTGGGCTGTGGATAGGTATTGAAACATAATTATTGATGTTGTTTTGGGAGTATGTGGTTGGGTTTTGATAAAAAAAATCCCCCAAACATCTAAAAAAGGGGTTACTGTTAGAATACGTTTGAAACTCCCTAGCTTAACCATAGTTGTTGGGTCTTAATATGGTTAAAATATTATTGGGTAGCGTACACATTTGGGACGAATAAAAAGCTATAGACCTGTGTTCGGAAGCACTTGGGAAGGGGAAAAACTTTAGGGGAAAGTTCGTGACCATTGGCATTGAGGTAGGTTACGGTTTACTTTATGTCAGCTGGTTGCAAACGTATTAAATAGTAGTGATTGACGGGGGAAAACATGATAGGCCCGGGCATGGTGTGGAGGTAAATTCCATCGGTTGGTTACCTTTTTTAGGTGGGCTTGTCGCCATTATTGTGATCTTTATGTGGGCTTTTGCCCTTATTTATCTTTTATGGGCTCGTCCCATTATTACGTATTGTTATTGTTTTTCATTGTATTGTGATTTTATGTTTTGATATAATTTCTCTCTCTTGTTATCCCCCGGGTCTTGGGGGAAGGTTATTCGAAATTTAAAATTGTTTCAAATTTCCCAGTATGAATCTATGGAACCTATGATTGCGGTGATTTGGGGTTGATTCCATCGGGGATGCTCCCATTTATGTGCTATGTGATGTAATTATCCCTGTTGTATCTTTATCACATACTAGCTCCCTCCCTTTTGAAAGGAAGGGTAATATTGATATTATGTGGGCAATAATGACTTTTCTTGTTTTTCTATTGGTGATATAGTTGGGATATCGTAAATACTTTTTATTCTCTTTTTGTTATATTGGGGAGGGGAGTGATTGAGAGCTGGGTTTTTGGGGGATTGAGGCGAGAGAGACTCGGGGTTTTAGGGGGAAATTTAGAGTGACGGGGAGGACCGGTTTTTGCGGGAATTGTGGTGTTTGTTGCCGGGTTTCTTTGGGGGAAAGATGGAGTGTCCCTGCCCAGGTCTTTCGGGATCGTGGGGTGTGCTCGTGATCAGGTTATATTCGGGCGAGTGGTCATGGGCCGGGTCCCCGGGGGGGGTTTTTATGAGGCATTGCCTAGCATTTTGTACGGGGTGGGTGTGGGGGGTGACTCCTTTCTAACATTTACTACCGTTGCATTGCTTGCATAGCACTCCTTTGAATGGTCTTCATGTCTTGCATGGGACTTTCGATTGATTCTTGATTTGTAATTGGGGGTTTTTGTTTGGGTATTTATTTTAAAAGGGTTTGGGTGGAATGGGTTTAAGAATTCTCCCGGCTTATAATCGAAATTTAAAATCCGTGACTATTTTTTTCAAGACTTTCTCATGTGCTAGATGTGTTTTGTGTTTGATTCTTTTACACGTTAGTTGCTTCTTTTTATATGCGTGAACTAACCATTGTCGGCCTATGATACCTACGAGCCTAGTGTTGTGTATTTCTCTTTTCGCTCTCGGTGTAAATTATTTTGATGTTGGGGTCTCCCGGTTTGAACTCGTCAAAAAGTTTTTGGGGGACTATTGCAACCCGAGTTTTCCGAATTTCCCCTTGTTTCTTCTTGAAATGTTCGATTTGGGCATTTCATTCAAATTTAAAAAACCGGCTTTTGTGGTTTGAAAGATTTTGGGGAATTTTTTTAAATAAAGCATTTTTTTCCCCATTTGTATCAAAGGATTTCGAAGGGGTTTGCCCACGGGGAAGGTTGTGTGGGTCCCCTGTCCGTGATTTGGTCGTGAAAAAACTGAACCCCCAAAAAAACCCCCAACTCCACCCGTCTGAAAGCCCCCAAGAAATACTCCAACCCGGCACCTCCTTCAAAAACCCGTCCCTTCTCCCTTCGGCTCACTTATCAAAATGACCCTCAACCAAACCCGAAATCAAAAATACCCATAATTAACCATTCGTGAAATTGCTTTTTTAAAGGGCAAAGCGTGTACAACTAATTGAAGGAAAAATTCCCGATCCCTTTCCCAGATGGTTTGATGGTTCCAGCGTTGTGCAACAAAGTTCGGGCCGATGCGAGGATTCTTGGTCTCAAAAAAAATCGAAACCGTTAAGGAAGGAGCGACCCCGACTTCGGAGCTCGCCCATGTGGCCCAAAAAACCCTTTACTTCACGAAAATGCCGTGAACAAAACTGTTTAGGGAAAATAGGGATTTGAAAGAAAATTTTGCCAATTGGAAAGGTGGAAAAAGGGAAAAACCTTCTCCCTTTTTTGCTCCGTGGGAACGGGGCCAAAAACAAACCAATGAAGGACTTCACGACTACCTCACAAACCAAAACCCGGGGCGAACGAGAAAAATTTTAAGAATTGGACTTGTAAAACGATACCTCTCAACTCATAACTTGGGGGAAACGGGCAAAACATAATAATATCAATAGAGAACATGAAGTTGTGTTAATCTTCAAAATAAGAAAAAATCAGATCATAACTGTCTTAATTAATCCCAAAATTCTTTCAATTTTACACTCCGTTATAAATCATGATAAAAAGTCATTGAGTTCATCCTCAGCAAAGCAATTTTGGTCAACCCGGTCAAATTTGACAAATTACAGGGCTCGTCCGGGAAAAATGATTTCTTCAAAATAAAATTTTGATTCAAGTCAAAATTAAATGCCCAATTAAAAAATGGTCAAAATTTTTAATTTGGTTTCAAACCTTCTTCGGTTAAAATTTCCCAAAAACAACTAATCATCTTAGGGGGATAAGAATCATTACCTTGATGTTTAAGTCGAAATCAACCCATCTCCTCGAGCTCCTCGTTGCCAAAAGGCCCCCGTACGGTTTGTCCT
>NW_026721213.1:0-9394 GCF_029784015.1 Lycium ferocissimum
TGGGCCAAAATTTTCACACAAAACATTACCTATCCTTTCTCCAAAGTCGTACTACTTCATTTCTTCCACTCATTTTGTCACGACCCAACTAGGTCTATGACGGGTACCCGAGGCTAACCACCGAGCACCACTCATTCTATTACTCATCTGCTTTCATTCATAGTTCTTATGCTCATAATCATAGAAAACTACTTCCATTTGGAACATATTCACTTTATATACATTAGCCCTTCGGCTACCAAAATAATACATATATACATACATACATATATATATATATATATATATATATATATATATATATATATATATATATATATATATATATATATATATATATATATATGTATATATATATATACAATAAGACTTGTGAGACCATACTACCCACGCTGCGTATCTACGAGCCTCTGCGAAGTGTTAGACATCGGGACAGTGGCCCCGTCATGCCCAAAACATACATATACATATATACCAAAAAAAAGAATAATAAGTGGCACCTCCGGAAAATGAAGTGCTCTCGATTCAGCTAACAGCTCCTACGAGTCTGGATTACCTCCTTGTCTGCCTGTGGGCATGAACACAGCGTCCAAAGAGAATGGACGTACGAACACGAACATCATGCGAGTATGTAAAGCATAAACAATAATGAAACATCAATGAAATGAGGAGGCATCAATGAAGAGCAATCTGTAACTGACTGTGAATCATAAAAGAAATAATGCATGCTGGCTTACTTTATAATCATCATCATATCATGTATGCATAAATGTATAAGCTGCCCGACCATATAGGTACGGTGTGATAATCATTAGCATTAGCCTGCGTCCAGGCCTCCCGCGTTCGGGGTACCATCTAATGTCGCTCACTAGTGGTGTCTGCACATGCCATCTGGCCATGGTGTATATGCTGCCCGGCTTAGCGGTGACTGCCCGGCCATATAGGCCCGATGTAACATTGTTATATCCTGTATTTTGAGCAACGGGACAACATGAATGAATTATGTCAAGTTAGGAGCAACACTATTCCGGGACAAGAAGTCGGGATTTTTAATCATGATTTGTCTTAAATAAAAGTGGCATATGACTTGGTTGGCATGAAAGCATTAAGGAAATATTTGGGGCCAAAAATGAATTAAGAAGATTTGTGAATTATGTTAATTAAAGGGCCAAAGTGGCCGGCCAATTACTTGTGGGCCATGGCCACATGAATTAATTTTTATATGGACAATTAAAAGATGACTAAGTCATCTTGCTCTTCATTTCATTTTCTAGAAAAATCAAGAAAATAAGGAGAAGGGAGAAATAAGGAGATTCGGCCACAAGAAGCAAAAACCAAGTCCAAGAATTAGCCATAGAAAATTTTGATTCTTCTAGCAAAACAACCAATTCAAGGGTGCTTATTAACGTGGAGTCGTTATTTGAATCATTGGAGCATCCGTTTTCACTCTTGGAAGCTTTAGTGGACGTGTGAAGTGAAGAAGAAAAGGTAAGGATTAATTCTCTTTTATGTGTTGTGAATGGTGTGGGCATGTCATAGTATGCAAATATGCATGAAATCCATGAAAACCTAGGTGTTGAAGTTAGCCAGTGGGCATGGAGCATGCATGGCTTGTGGCCGTGTATGTTCCATGAATGGTTGGAATGATAGCTTGAATTATATGTGATGTTTCCTTGTTGTTGTAGTGTATTGAATGAGTGTGAATTATATATATATGTGTGTGTATTAGGATGGCCGAATGTAGGCCATGTTTGTGCCAAGGATGAGCAAATGTTACTTAAGGCTTTAGTTGTTGTCGTTATGAGTTTTATATCGTTAATGAGCCTTTGGATGACCTACGTTGATGCTGTGAAGGTTGCGGGCTGTTTTGGAAGTCATTGTACTTGTAATGTAAATTTTGTAGTTAAGAGAATGACATTGTTAATGCATGGATTGTGAGTATAATTTATGGAATTTGAAAGAAAGAAATGTGGGAGTAGTGTTCTCTAGGGGTGGGCATAAACACCGAAAACCGAAAAACCGGACCGAACCGAATTAATTCGGTTTTTCGGTTTCGGTTTTTCGGTTTTTTCGGTTCGGTTTTCGGTTTTTTTAAATAACAATTTCGGTGTTCGGTTCCGGTTCACCGGTTTTTCGGTTTTTCGGTTAAACCGATTTTTTTTTTTTTTTTTACTACATGAATACAATTTTTTTTTGGGAAAAAAACATAAGTAGACAATAATATTATAATATTTACATACTCTTAGCAACTAAATGTTATTAAACATTACATGACAAGTTAAATGTTTTATAGTAAATCAAATTGCTATATATAACGAAACCTTCGTACGTGAATAACTCCAATACCTATTTGTTGTTCATAGTATAAACGTTTTTATACAATTTCATACTTCCTCCTTATTCGCAAGATTTTTTTTCCAGCGTTTTTTTCTTACCTTTTCTACTTCCTCCTTATTCTCAACTTCTTTCATTGTTCCATAAAAATAAATCTCAATTTTCATTTAACACTATAGGATATTGAATACAAGTATACTAATAATTTGAGTGTTGATTTTTATTATATATAGTATAATAAAAATGTTGTACATAGAATAATATTCATATAATTTGTTTCACCTATTATAATAAATTAGATATAACTCACATAATTTAATTATACACTATATAAAATTTTATATACCTCGTATGATTTTATTATATGTTGTATAATACATTATATTTTGTATATAGAAGATATTATCTTGTATGTGTGGATGATCACTATGGTTGGATTCTAAAGTCATCAAACCTTCAAACATTTAGTCTAGCGTAAACTTCCGTAACTCGAAGCAATCAAGAAGGAAAAAATGAAAATAAATGGAGAGATGTGTAATTGCTAAAAAAAACCGAATTAAAAAACCGAAACCAAACCGAACCGAACTTCAAAAAACCGAACCGAACCGAACTATTCGGTGCGGTGTTCGGTGTCCACTTTCAAAAAAACCGAAACCGAAAACCGAACCGAACTTTGAAAAAACCGAACCGAAAAACCGAACGCCCACCCCTAGTGTTCTCGGGTTTGGGGGCAGTTTCGGGTAAGTTGGAGCAATGTTTGGGTTGTTTGAAATATTGTATGAATTGCTTAAAGTGTTCTTGTATATGATTTGAATGGGTTCGGATTAGTAATTGAACGTATGAGCGTTAATGTTAATTTGATTATATGAGGTTAGTTGAATATATTGGAATGTCTCTAAGTATGTAGCAACATGTGTTTAGTGTTAAAATGTGTTGGGATTGAATATTAATGTTGGAATGCATTGTGAATCGATTGATGATGTTGTAGTTTGGTTGTTGTTGGGTTGTTGTTGAAATTGGCCGAGTTGAAATCTCGGGGTTGGTGTATTTACAGGGGAAATGCTGCCGAAATTTTCGTAGAATCTAATGTTCGTTTGGAATTAAATGCCTAAGTGCGTATGGCTAATGTTTATATACTTGGCGTTATGTAGATCTTGAAGTTGCCGAGAGTTGAGGCTTGACTTATCTTGCGAGCGGAAGAGGTATGTAAGGCGTTACTTTTTCGTCTTTGGCATGTCTTAGTACTACTAGGCTATGACCCGAGCCTCGGGGATTATTCTACTCCTAAAATCCGAGCTTAGATGCGTACTTTATTCGATGCTAAAAACTTATCCCTTAACATATTCAAACTAAGATTTCTTATGTTTTCAAATGATTGAATTTTGAAAGACTTAAAAAGAATTTTGACTACAAAAGGATCCGAACTTCAAACGTCCGTAACTTTTGCATACGAGCTCGGAACGCCCAAAACATAATATGTAAGTTCATAAGGCATAACTTTCCCCTAACCCTCGTAGTCGGGCTCGAATGGGGGTCGGCACCCGTCCGTGGGGCCCACGGCCCTTCTATGCTTATCCTTAATGATTTTTGGAAAAACTTAATACTATTTTCGCTTTGACTTCCGCATATGGATTCCTTACTTACATAATGAGTTATGATTATGATTTTATGCATATGGTTACTCACGACTCCGCTCGTGCGTATGGTTATTGCCTCGTTCACCGGGATCCCGGCCGGTTATATTTCGTGCGCGTTATGATATATTCGGTGTGATGTGTTATGGTTCCCCGAGCTCCTCGCTGGAGAGCCGGGTTCCGTTTATATTGGTGTTATGCTGTGTATGGTGTTATGGTTGGCTATGACGTGTTACGGGGATATGTCGGGTTACGGAGATATGAAACTTTCTGTTGTGATGCTGTGGTATGGCGCCATCGACAGGCGCGCGACCATCGTTCTAAGAGCCTATGCATGACTTATATTTTAATTACATATTTGATATTTTGCATATCATATCTATTTTCTGTATTCTGTTATTGTGGTTACGTATTTACGCTTACATACTCGCACATATTCCGTACCGACCCCTTTTCTTCGGGGCCGCGTTCATGCCCGCAGTACGCACGCTCAGCTTGGTGATCCACCCGCCTAGGACACCTATTCAGCTTTCTGGGAGTGCTCCTTCGTTCGGAGCCGATATTTTGGTATATATATTTTTCTGATGCATATGTATATATATTTATTCAGGGGTACGACGGGGCCCTGTCCCGTCATATGATTTTGTTACTCTGTTTAGAGGTCTGTGGACATGTCTGTGGGTGTAGCTATATCCATCACGTTAGTGTGTATGTGTGATTTATGTTTGGGTGATTTTACCGCCGTGGTAGCCTTGTCGGCTATTCTGATATGATATGTACATTACGATGGCCTAGCCGGCTTTTCTGACATATGTCGACTATTTTGTGATAATCTGTTGGGCTATTCTGCGCTAATCTGAGATCATATGTGATTATTTATATTTATGCAAGTTAGCACGTTAATTCTGATTGTCGGGAGCGTGTGAGTGTCCAATTCGGACATTAGTCGCTGTTATAGCCCGTACTTTGTACGTTTGGATATTTCGAAGTCGTCGTGGGAAGTTAAGGACGAGATCATTTTCAAAAATCATTTTGATGTACGAGTTGTTATAAATATAATTTATGACTATTATTAGTATGGGAATATTGTGAGAGGCTGAGGGCGAAAAAGGAAAATTCGCAAAATGGTTCATGGAAATATTTAAAAAGGCTAGGGGCAAAATGGTCATTTCACGGGAATTCAAGAAAATTCCAAAAGGGGCCATATTGGCCATGTGAAGAAAAGAATGGAAAAAGGATGACTAAAATAATAAGTCATCTTTTAAAAAAATAATAGAATAAAAGAAAGAAAACTCTAGAAAAATGAAAAGGAAAAGAAAGAAAAATCTAGAGAGAGGGGCATGTGCCCCTCACATGCATGCAATATGAATGTATATATATATACTCATTCATCTTCTAACATAAGGAAGACTTGGAAAAAAAAGAAGAGAGCAAGAACAAGCTTAGGCCATTCGGCCAAGCTCTTTAATTTTTGCCCCTTGAGATTTTGTTCCAAAAATTATTTTCTTGTGGTATTCCTACTAATTCAAGGATGCTCTTCAACGTGGTATAATTCTTTTAGCAAGAAAGCTACGTTGGTGGCGAGTGGAAGTTTGGAGAAAAGGTAAGAATTTTATGTTCTTTATATGTTATGGAAGGTTATATGTGTTGTAGTATGCGGAAATGAATGGAGGTATGAAATTGGGTGTGGCCGTATGGAATTGTGTTGATGGAGAAGGATGATCAAATTTTATTTGTTATGTTAATTGTGTTGTTGTGGCTTTGTAATGTAAATGGAAGGATACTAGTTCAAGTTAGTATGAAAATTTGGTTGTTAAGTTGTTCTAGGAAATTTTATGATTTTATTATAACTTATGTAATTGTGGGAATGGAATTGTAAGATGCAAATTGTTGTTGTTGTTGATGAAGTTGGAAGATGGAAATATGTTATGAATATGTATGTTGAAGACTAGAAGTTTTGGATGGATTATGGTTTTGGTGAAAAATTTGTATACTTTGTATATTTTGTGAATATTTCGTAGAAATGATATGAAATATCTCCAAATTGTATTGTAATGATCTTGATTAGTAAATGAATATGAGAAGGTTGGTATTGATTTGAAAATGTGAAGTTGGAATGAAAACTATTACACTATGTTGGAAAGGAGACTAGTTATGCTATATTGTGTTTTGTGATGATTGTTGGTGTTGTTGGTGTTGTTGTTGAATTATTTTGGCCGAGTTAAATTCTCGGGGATGCTATATGTATAGGGGAAATGCTGCCGAAATTTCGGTAGGCAAACATGAATTTAAGTTGAACTCTTGGAAGCTACAACTCACAATTGGTAAACATGACCATTTGTAGATTTTGGAGAAAACGGGATTCGAATTTGGAGAAGCTTAAGAAGCGGAAAAGGTATGTAAGGCTCACCCTTTCCTTCATTTGGCATGTCCTAGATGTACTAGGTTTGGATCTCAGTCTCGGGGATCATTCTGTTCTCGGAAATCTGAGTTTAATTTTGGTTACTATTCATTCAGTACAACTGAACTACCTTTCTCCCTTTTGTTGGAAAAATGTTCAAACTTCCATAATTTTTCCAAACGAACTCGGATTGCTCTGAAACTTTCATATATGCTTTCATAGAATTTAAAGTTCGTAAAATTGTGTACGTCACCTCGACTTGGCCCGAGGTGGGCCCGCAACCCCCGAGACCCATTTGTATCGTTCTATTTGTCTCATTTCCATACGATAATTAAGGGAAACCTTTAGCTATCGTTTCGAGTTGGATATGACTCGTAGGTGTTCTCTGATATAGTATCTGGAAATTCTGGTACAAGTATTCTGCCTTGATCATTCTAACATAAATATTTTGATATGAATATTTTGATATAAGTATTCCGATAAGTGCGCTGATGTGAATATATGGTTTGGGTATGTAATTTGATCTAAGAAATCTATTATGAGTAATTTGATATAAGTATTTGATAGGAGTATTCCGTTATAAACATTCTGAAATAAGCACTCCGATATAAGTATTCCGATATAAGTATTCTGGTAAAAGTATTTTGATTTGGATATGTAACCTAATATAAGGATCCTGATGTGAGTAATCTGTTATGAATAATCTGCTACGAACATTCGGTCAGGAATAACCTCTGTAACTCTGATGTTTTGGTTGTCAAACGACAGGGAGTATGATTGTTCTATTGAGTCTTGGATGTTGGTAAGTGTGTGTGTGCTCTGTCGGGTCCGGATACGTGTGCATATGGTTTCGGATTTCGGTATGCGTGTATGTGTATACGTGTATGTGTGTGTATGTGTGTGTTGTCCGCCGGATACTTGACATGGCTGTGACATGACCATTGGATTTCGGCGCGTGTTTATGTGTGTGCTATCGTCCGCTGGATACTTGACCGCGGGCTGTGACATGACCGCTGGATTCTTGGCCGCGGCATGTGTATGTGTGATATCGTCCGCTGGATACTTGACCGCGGGCTGCGACGACCGCTGGATTCTTGGCCGCGGTATGTGTGTATGTGTAGCTGTGTATATGTGGTATCGCCGTTCGACTCTTGGCCGCGGTGTATGTGTGTGTGATATGATATGTGTTTCTGGACAGTCGGGATTATGACCGGCCGTTTAATGTCAGCCCATGTAAATTGTTCTACTTTCTACATACATGAGATAGAAGCGTTGTACAAAAGAAGGCGAAGCATCTTGGTACTCTGATTATCATATTGGTTTTTCTCGTACTCCCCGCGGTTATGATTTCGTTTTCGTACTTTCTCGCTTGCATACTCGCACATATTCGTCGACCCTCTTTCTTCGGGGGGCCGCGTTTCATGCCGCGCGGTACTCCCGCATGGTTAGCGGCCATTACGTAAGATGATCCGGTGGGTTGGCAGCTCCCCTACTGCTTTGGAGTGTTGCCGAGTCGCAGTTTGTATGATGTGCTTTCTCGGATGGATGTTAGAGACTTTGCGAGGCAGCTGTCGTGGGTGTTGGGTCGTCGTCCGTGTCGGCTCCATCAGCCGATACGTCATATGTGATTGGTTTTGTTTGATCACAGATTTTATGTAATTTGAAAGCAACGAAAGAAATTCTTCTGAAAGTTATATTTTGCATTTTATCTTTATTTGAAAAAAAAAAAAAAAATTGATGTGCGTAATAAGAGTCTGTGGGTTCGCTCGGCTCCGGACGTGGGGTCGGGCGCCCATCACACCCCAGTGGAATTGGGGTGTGACGATCGCGGCCTACGGAGTTGGGTCGTGACAAAAGTGGTATCGCAGCGGTTCATCCCGGAACGTCCACGACCGTGTCTAGGCAGTCCCGTTTATCGGTGTGTTGTGCACCACATCTATAAACAAGGAGGCTACAGACAATTAGGATGTCGTCTTTCTTTCGATCTTAGATCGTGCGTAGCCGTATTATTAGGACGACTTTTCCGACGAACCGTTATGTTTTCGCCGATGCCTCCGAGAAAGGCGATCGCCGCCTGTGGCGGGGCAAGTCTACCGCTTCGTGGGAGAGACTAGTAGGCCAGAGAGTTGCCGAGGCCCGTGCTCGCCCTCGAGCCGGAGGGTGTGCTCCTGGTCGGCCGGTTCGGCCACCCATCACCATCGAGGGGCACAGCGACGGTGCGGGGCAGAGGTGCCGGCTCCACCGCCCGCCCCCGAGGTTCGAGTGCCCGAGCCTCCGCTCCTCGGCCGGGGGCGGAGGACGGGGCTATGAGGGACGCCGTCCCGCCTATTGACCGCATCGGGTACAGGCGGTGTCCGAGACGTGGACCAGAGATGATTATGCCGGTGGACGGCGGCCGAGGGCTCGTTATTTCTTGACGTAATCCGCCGCAGTTCTTCGGGTCAAAGCCTGGAGCGACCCTCGGAGTTCATTAGAGAGATGCGGCGTACGTACACGCTTGTCCCGGCCTCCGAGACCGAGTCCGTTGAGTTCGCGTCATATCGGCACGCACGACATTGCAGCCAATTGGCGAGTCTTAGGAGTTGTCCCAGGTGAGGGGCTCCCCCACTACTGCCCGGTGAGCCTATGGCAACGTATTGTTTAGCCACGGTTCTTAAACCGTTGTTGTAGATGTTATATGGCAACGCGGTTTTAACCGTTGCCAAAAGGTTTTGAGGACACCTAAGACAAGTTAATAATTAAACCGTTGCCACCGTACAAAACCGTCGCTTATAGGGTTACCTATAGCAACACATTTGTTAATTCTGTCGTTAATGTTATCTATGATACTATTTTTATCTATCGAACGGTTTTAATTCCTCCGCCCTTTAATTTCCCCGCTCTATTTATTGCTTAACCCGCCAAAATCATTTCTTTTCTTTTTTTTTTACATTTATTTGCTAAATCAAAACTAATATGTCTTCTTCTTTCATCTCGATTAACGTATCAAACAAAAAAATCCTCTCCATTAACGATTCTCCATCGA
>NW_026721214.1:0-8754 GCF_029784015.1 Lycium ferocissimum
ATATGACCACCCTTGTATATATATACATGTCTTCCACTTCCTTTTCATATTTACAAGTTGGTCCCTCAAGCTAGGAATATGGACACATGATCCCCTCTCTTAATTTCTCTAGAGTTTTCCTCTAATTTCTTGATTTTTCTAAAGTGGTCAAGCATGACCACTTGTCTTCCTGACAAGCTTTGGCCCATGCATTTTTTTTATAATCTACACTTAGCCCCTCATAAATTAAAATAAGAGCATATAGTATACGGCCAACATGGCCTTTCCATGATTTTTCTTGAATTCTTGTGAAATGACCATTTTGCCCCTAACCTTCCACATTATTTTCACGGCCCATTTTGCGAATTTCTCTCCTTGCCCTTAGCCTTTCTCAATATTTCCATGACACCAATGTTCATAACCAATATTCCTAGCAACTCGTACATTAAAATTATTTCGAACATAGTCTTGTCCCAACTTCCCGCACTGCTCCTAATGTCCCGACGTACGGAATGCGGGATGTAACATCTGTAATGATGATTATGCTTTCAGTTCCCATAAGCTATGTCATATGTTTTTGACACGTATCTATGAATTCCAAAGCTCTATTCGATATGTCCCCGAGCGACGTTCGGAGGAAACTTGATTTGATTAATGTTTTGGTTCTTAAGTAATGGTTTGTTTTGATTATGCTATTGAGTCTTTGAAAATGTTTTCGACTGCATATGGTTATTCACGACTCTGCTCGTGCATTTTGTTATTACATCTTTCGCCGAGTCCCGGGCCAGTATGTCATCGTGCGCACTATGCTTTATTCCGGAGTATGATGTGTCCGGTTCGCCGAGCCCTTTTTGGCCAGGAACCGTGTATATATTATGGTGTTATGATGTGTCCGGTACGCCGAGCCCCTTTCGGCCGGGTCGTGTATATATGCTATGATGTTATGATGTGTGACGGGGATACGGAGATATGAAACCTTCGGGAGTATGATGTGTTATGGCGCCAATGTCGAGGGCGACCATATTCTAAGAGCCCCATGCATGATTTGTATTTTAACAAAGAAGCATTTTGATATTCGGATATTGCATTTACTTTCCGTACCTTTTGTTCGATTATGATCCTATTCTACCGTTTTCATGCTTTGCATACTCGGTACATATTCCGCATCGACCCCCTTTCTTCGGGGTCGCGTTTCATGCCCGCGTGTACGTATACTTGTTTGGGTGGTCCACCTTGACTTAGGATCCCCGTCAGCCTGTCTTGGAGCGCTCCTTGTTCCGGAGCCTATACTTTGGACCAGATTCTGTTATTATACATATGTATATGTTTGTTCGGGGGTACGGCGGGGCCCTCCCGTCATATGATTCCGTTATGACTCTTAGAGGTCTGTAGACATATGTGTGGGTTATGGGTGGTTACTGCTCAGTTGTGTCAGTGTGATCTGTGTTCTGGACGTCCCCCTGTATGATGACAGCCTTGCTGGCTTATGCATGATACCATCCGCTGGAAGTTGTGACCGCGGTATGTATATATATATATATATATATATATATATGTATTTGTAACAGCTTGGGGTGACGTATCATTTGTCTGTGTGTATAAGATCTGATTATGTCAGCTATGGTCTGATTGCCTGACCTTTGTATATATGTAAGCTATTTGTATGCAGTTTCTGATTAATGGTTATGTCTGGGTGCCCAGCTCAGGCACTAGTCACGGCCTACGGGGTTGGGTCGTGACACACCAAGATATGGTTATGTGAAGTAGGTTTAATGGTGCACGGTAGGTTAGCTCTGGGTACCCATCATGACCCTCCGATTGGGTCGTGACACCCGGGTAGGTGATAACTTGAAAACGCGGTCGTGAAGCCCCAATTGATCTAAGGTATCAATTTGAACAAACTAATTTTTTTGAATTTCTACACTTTTTTTTTTGCTCCCTACCAAAGATTAGGGACACAAACCAACGAGCAATTCCAAGGAAAATTTTGAAATTAAAATGAATTAAGAACGAGATTTGAGGCTTAGGAAATCAAATAAGGGAATTAGAAGTGAATGGAATCGAATCGAGTTAAGAAGTGATCACCTGGAACTGTTGTTGCTATTGAATTTTATGGCTCGTAAAATTCAATTACGACTTGAGGTAGAAAGTTCACTTGAGCCCTTCAACTTTTACGATTGGACAATTACAGTCCGTAAGTGAGATTACGGTCCATAAAATTTGATCTCCTCTAATTTCCATTAACTTCAATTTGATCCCCAACTTTTACGCCCAGTGAATTACGGTCTGTAACGTTCATTTGACAATTTCCAGTGAGCGGTTCTAGCCCCTCAACTTTCAAGATCCAAAATTACATCCCCAATTACGGTCCGTAATTTGCAATATTCCCAGCTTCAGTGAAATTTGACTGTACCTTGTTTGGCTCGGGAATTGTGCTAGATTTTCTGAATTTGCTGACTTCTTAGGACCCACTCAACCTTGTATTTACCCTTTTAAGCTAGAAAAACAACTTTTCAACTTTTGACTTGGATTCCTTGGATCTAACTTTCCTTTTTATCTCCTTCTTCCTCAAGAACAAGGATAAACAATGAAGAACATTCAAAATCCAATGTACCCCAAATCAACTCATTTTTGTCTCAAATTTCATATCTAAGCTCCTTTTTATCTAGACAACAAAGCCCAATATCAATCAAAGCTCAATTTCACCAAAATCAACTAAACCTACTTTGAGTTCTTCAAGCTTTGATGAAGCTTCAATGGTGAAAACTTCAAAATCCACTCAAATGGCCTCAAACTTCGGATTTAGATGTATTTAACCTCAACAAACTCAAATTTAACTTCAAAAACACACAAATCAAACCACAACTTCAATTTTCAATATTTTTTTAGAATTTTTGATTATTATTTTTTTTGGATTTTCAGATTTTGAGCCTAGGATTAGAAATTGTAAGAACAATCTCTTAGCCTATGCTCTAATACCAAATGATAACAATCAACCTAGGGAAACTCTAAGAATTAAACAAAAACAAAAAGAAATAAAAGGGATATGGGAAATTGGGGATGAGAAGATAGAAGGATAGATACTAGACCCAATTGGTAATGAAATCTATAGGCAAACTTAGGTGTATGAAACCTAAACCCTCCTAATTGGATTTCAACCAAAGAACCGAAGTAATTTGAATTCAAAGAAGAAGACTCAATTTGAATCACAAATGAGCAATCTAGATGAATTTAACGGATAAGCAATTCACTTCACAACTTGGAAATCACACTTGAACAATAACCAAACAAACTATATTAAAATTCTCTCAATTTTGAGTTTTCACAATATGCAATTTAAGTCTTCCAAATTGATGAAAACAACTATTTATACTAATGCCTATTACACCAAAAGGCCCTAAAGTGGCTCTTTTGCAAAAATACCCACATGGGTCTTCAATTGCACCCAAAGTTTGCAAATAAGACCTCTAATTGCCAATTTAGCCTCTTATCTTGCAATCAAGACCTCCAATTGCAATCTTAGCCCCATGATTGCACTGTTAGCCACTTTGGGTAGTAGCCCTCTCATCCACTTGCCAAGCTATCTTCCAAATGCCATTTGCTCTCTTACGTGGGTCCACAAGTATCTCCAACGTCCTCTTCCATGCCCTTGAGCCATTAGCGCCAATTATGCCCTTTAGGATCATATCAATCTTCAAACTAAACGAGCCCAAAACTACGGTAGGAAACCTGGATAAATTGGATACGTTCCAAGGAGTACATGGATTACATCATGTCCACCAAACTCTTGAACTTTCATGTCAATTTGGCAGATGCTTGATTTGCCAAGCATCTGCCAAGTAAAACAGGGTCCCACTTGGGTATGTTTTTTTGAACTTTTCTTTATTTCTTTCTTTCTTTGCTTATTTATTTTCTTCTATCTTTCTACTAGAACTTAATGCCGACCCATTTTAAATACTAGATATTATTCGCCCGTGCAAGCACGGGCCCAACATTATTTGTTATAGTTCATTGGACAAACATATTCAATCGAGTATATTATTCAGCAAAAGAATGTATCCTTTATAGCATCATAGCAAAATAAATATGTCATCATTATTGGCAAATTAAAATACTCTTGTACTCCATATGGTATTTGATGTTCCAGAATCTAGGTTATTGCTAAAGCTTTAGAAGTCAAACATGACAGAGAACAGAATAGATAAAAATTATCACGCCAATTTTAATTGTTTTGCATAATTTACTCGAATAAAAGGTTACAAACCTAAAATTAGGTGACAGAGAGCTAAGCCACGTTTGGATTCAAGTTTTTTAAGGCAAATGATCGATCTAAGAAATAGGTATAGGTTTATACAAAATTTGGTTGTCATTTTAAATTAGTTATAGTTAATATCAACATAATTTTATATACCAAATGAGGTAGTTATTTTTTATTCCACCACTAACATCAGATAGTTTATTTATGTATAATTTTTTTTCCAGTAAATCAAGATTTTCATTTCATAATTAAACTGGTGTTTCTTCCAGGGCAGTGCCTCGGGAAACCCCATCAGTAGCCATAGTAGCATTTACAAAAACTTCTGAAAGAAGATTCCGGGGATGTCTGTTAGTAGCAGTTACATTTGGATCATTCAAATTACAAAAGGATCTAGCATATGTAGTTCCTTCCATGTTTGCCCAAAAACTTGCTGCTGCATACATGGGTGGAACTACCATTGTCTTCTTTTCTCCAAAAAGTTTTTTCTTTTGCTCCTTCCCTGGTCAATGCATCAGCTACTGAGTTTTGCTCCTTTTAGCCATGTCCTACTGCCGGCTTCCCCATCATCTCTAGAATTCAAGAATCAAAGGAGTATAAGTGTCACGGCTATTACATCCCGTGTTTTCGTGTGTTAGAAAGCCTGCAAGTTGAAAGACATAAGTAGGGGAAAACGAGGTTACCCCCAAGCTTATAGGTGGTTAGGATGAAGTCCCAAAATTATTTAAGACTCGAAAGTGGAATGACGGTGATTGAAAATAATATTTTGTGTGTACCAAAAGGGGTTATGGACTAGTGCTACGTCACATGATCATGAGAATGAGTATATGTGGTGTAAAAAAAAAAGATTTTTATTTAAGTGGATTTGTGATCTAGAAATTAATTAAGAATATTGGATAAACATTATGTGGACATGAACCATATGGATAATTAACAAGTGGCAGCAAGTGGACATATCTATATACAACAGTATAATGATGACAAATAAAAGGGGTGCTTTATGGATTTACATGTGTAAAATAGTTTAGCTAAGATAAGATTATGGGTGGCATGGTTGATTTACAAGTGTAAATGAGGGAATGACACCTAAACCTCGTACCCTATTTGACTAACTTTCCAATTTTTAGTGTAAAAAGGGTGCTGCAACGTGAGTATATAGAGACATATCTATATAAATCTCTTAACATCTATAAGGGAGAAAATCTGTTTATAAAGAAATATAGGCAGCAACAATATATTATATATATACATATATGTAATCTCTAGTTTTCAGAAGTAATACGAAGAACTACGTAGAGGTTATGCCCATACCGATTATGTAATTCAACGCCAATTGTTCTTCGGGTTTTAGCATATCGAAGGCTACTTCATAGTGAAGTAAGGTACAAGAAGAGGAGCTCTTGGCAAATAAGGTAAGATTTATCCTCCTCTAGATGAATTTGAGTCAATTTTGATCATGGTAAAGTTGCTAAATGAGAAAGTACGGAAATTATACCGTAAATCATATTTGATGTTATTATTGGTATTGTGTTGGTTGTATGGGAATTAATTCAAAGTGATTATGGTAAATTGAGTATGGTTATTGATTTGGAGAAATAGTAGAAACAGAGGAGTGCTACCGAAATTCCCGTAACCCGAATCATTTGTTAATATGCGACTTACGAAAGTTAATATGTGAGGTTGGTGGAAAACAACTAAGGACGTATTCTTCGATATAGGTCGAGGAGCAGATACGAGTTCAGTTCTTGAGCCGTTGAGCTAAGACCAAGTATGTTAAGGCTATCCTTCCTTTCATTTTGGCATGATCCTTATGATATGACTAACGAACGAATGAAAGGACTTCCATATCACTCTACTTTTAGAAGCATTAGGAGTACTCTAATCTTTGATGTCCCTGTACCCCTTTATGATTATTCCTTCTGTTCATGGGTCTTGAGATTACGTATATTGATGATATTAGCTCAAAGATGTTTAGCGGAGGTAGCACGATTTTATGTCACTCCGAGAGTTCTATTTATTCATCTTACTTATGCATTGCATTCATTTATACATATACACATTGACCCATGACCAAAAGGCGTTATATAGACGTATATTATTTGTATATGGGGTATGGGGAAAGGGCTAGGCGTTATACATGCATCACCACCTGATCAGCTGGTATACAATGATGATGCCCACAGAGGGGGCCGACATGATATGATATATGGATCGGACTGCACGTTCCGCAACACTAACATTATGGATCGGGTTGTACGTTCCACAGCACTAACAATTATATTATGATACACATATATGATTTTGAAAGAAAGTATGCATATCATTCACCCTCAGAGGCACTTTCAGTTATACAGAGTTATACAGACATTTCCATATATATAGTTACACAGATACATTTAGATATACAGATTAACTCTTATGTCTCAGATGCCTTTCATGATTCTTACATATATGCTATTTTCATGCCTTACATACTCGGTACATTATTCGTACTGACTTCCCTATTGCTTGGGGGCTGCGTTTCATGCCCGCAGGTTCCGAGATACAGGTTGGTGATCCACTTATTAGGATGTCAGCTCAGCGGATGAGGTTGATGCACTCCATTTGTTCCGGAGATGCCAGAAGTCAGCATGGTCTTATACGTGTGTGTGTGTGTGTATATATATGTATATATGTATGTATGCACATGTGTATGGGTATGGCGGGGCCCTGTCCCGATCATGTTGTGTTATGTTTTCCAGTAGAGGCTTGTAGATAGTTATGTATTGTCAGATGATGTCCAGACTTGTGGTTTCACATGTTGTCACAGGTGGTTATGATAGCCTTATCGGCTTATACAGTATGTTCAGTATATTCATACAGATGAGTCTTTCAGATTAGTTGATACATGCATGTTCCTTATGAGTTTATGGCTATAATGGCCCTATTAGCCCATCTATGTTTATTTTAATGTCACAGATGTATGTCAGATGGTACTTGACTAGTACGGTCAGGTGCCTATCATGGCCCTCCAGTTTGGGTCATGACAAAAGTGGTATCAGAGTAGTTCTATCCTAGGGTTGTCTACAAGCCGTGTCTAGTAGAGTCTTGTTTATGGGTATGTTGCGCTCTACACTTATAAACAAGAGGCTGGCATTTAGGATGGTTACCTTCCTTTCTATCCTAGATCGTGCGATAGAGCTAAGTCACAGGATATAATATTTCCAACCCTAACCTTGATTGTTTTGTAGTTGTGAGATGGCTTTACATGGGAAAGAAGGCTAATATTCCAGGGGCTTCTAGAGTCATCCATTCTTGTGATACAGACCCATCGGAGAATGTGCCCTCTATCGAGACAGATCCATCGAAAGTTATTGTTACACCTCAAAAATTTCCCCTTAGCGTACAGTGAATAGACTAGCGAGGGGTACGACGTATGCGAGGTTTGGGCAAGTAAGAACTAGCATGTGATGACCCTAATTAAGATTTCCAAAGACATTAGACTTGAAGAAAGAAAGTTGTTAAGAGAAGCGAGTTATAAGTTGAGAGTATCGGATAAGAAGTACGAGTATTGAGTTAATGACGTATAAATTGTCACGACCCAACTAGGGGCCGTGACGGGAACCCGATACTTGTACCGAGCACCCCTTACCTATCATTGTACCTGTACCTCTTAACAAGTCGTATAAACGGTGCCGCATTTTTTTTTCGAATCGAACATTAACATTAGCAGCAATCATTATGGACATAGACTAATTAGCCTCGCTATCGTTCCATACAACGGCATTAATATGCCAAGATACCACATATTTAACTATACATAATCGATCGTACACATCTCGTTCTACGAGCCTCTAGACATAGTACATTTATACATAGAAAGAGCCGAGTACCGTCGTGCTCAAAAATATATACGAAGGAGTACCAGAGATGAGGCTCCGAACAACCGGAGCGCTCGTTGGCACGGGCCGGTGGTAGGGCTCCTAAGGATCAAATCCTCCGTCCGCCGACCGCGCGGCATGAAACGCGCCGCCCACAAGAAGGGGCGCGGCACGAATAGTGTACCGAGTATGTAAGGCATGAATAGTAATATACGAGAACATAAATCATGCATAATGACATAAAAAGGATTACAACTCAAGTCCGGACGAACATAACCTCGTATATATAGGTGCCCTTCGCGATGCCGTGCTTTCTTAACTTTTCCTTACTCATTTATATGTATACATAAATGCATAGAATATAGAATATATCATATTGCCGAGGCGTCGCGGCCGATCCATTTAACCATAAATATACACATCCCGCGTCCGGCATCCGCGTCCGGGACGATATCAAGTCATGTAATGCTAACCGATCGTACGGGATACGCGCGTGTATAACGCTCTGCCATTACCTCCCTTTTCCCCATAAATATATGAAAATTTCATGTATGAATATCGGCGTCTATAGCGCCCATGAATATATGAAAATTCCATGTATAAATATATATCAGCGTCTATAGCGCTCTGACTCTGCTATTATATAATATACTTATACCA
>NW_026721215.1:0-24048 GCF_029784015.1 Lycium ferocissimum
ACGTATAAGAACCCGAGCCCCCCATAAAGTTAGGGGTTATTCATTATAGAATCTTTTACGAACATATCATAGCAATCCGAGACCGTATATGAAAGTTAGGGACATTATACATTACAGAACACTTTAGGAATAAGAACTCTTTATGCAACATTCATTAGTCAGACATACAAAAGACTCGAGGGCAATAGCTCGACTGCATTAAGAGCGGATATCAAGCTAAGAATAAGAATCGTGAACATTGGGATCTTAAGAGTAGAGTTACCCCAAGGCTCGTATCGCATCATACTTACATCTAGGACATGCCAAAAGAAAGAAAGGATAAGCTTTACATAATTGCCCACCTCTTATTGGCCTACGCTTATTCATCCGAGCTCGTAAGTCTACATTTAAGAGGATTGACACTAACGTTAGCCTCTTTATCGCATACTTACTCCAAGTTTCAAATCAAACTATTCCATATTCTGCCGAAAATGGGCGGCATCTCCCCGTTTATATGCCTAGCCCAAATTTACAATTCGGAACAACCAATCAACAACAACAATAATACCAACATCAACAACACTATTATTCATACCAACATATTTCATAAACGTCCCACACGACGTTTTCCAACATACAACAACAATATGCACTTTCTTCCATCCCAATCAGGGAGTATAATCTCATCAATACGCCAACCATGTTAGATACCATTTTTATATGCGTAAATCAGTCCATCCACACGGCCACAACACGTCTAAAACAAATTCCCCATAACACAACAACACAATACAACATTCTCTCGATCCTTTCTCCATGACTAGTTTCATTTTTAAGGCTTGCTAGACCTTCAAATAAACTCAACATAAAAGATGGGATAAATAACATACCTTATACTTGAAGAAACTCAGCCACATCAACTTTCTCCAACGCCAAGCTTAAGTAGAAGCAAGAACAATTACCTTTACGGACTAGTTTTGGCATAATCTTGTTAAATTGTCGATTTATCGGACTATAATATTTGGGAGATGTTTTGAGAGGCTTCTAGGACTCTTTGGAATGTTAATATGCTGAAAAGAATGGGCTGATGGGGTATTTATAGCCCCCCCTAGGTCGGTTCCACCGACTTATTCACGTGGGGCCCGCGAACCATTTGGCAAACTTGGGTCTTGCTCTTAAAATGGCCATAACTCTTGATTCCGACATCGTGTGAGGGCCCACAACCTATGGTTGGAAATCTCTTTCAATTATCTACAACTTTTATTCTTGGTGTTTTTCCAAACTCCAAAGGTATAATGCCGTGTTTGCCCCTCCAAGTCAGATCATCCGAAAATATTTTCTTAAATCGTCCTTTTGGAGGGCTTATGTCCATATTTGGCTTATGGGTCCTTCTTAGGACTTGCTCAACTTTCCATGTACTACTTGTATCACTTTTAATATATCCTTTATAAAATCCCGACATGTGGGCCCCACCTTACTCATGGTTTCGAGGGCTATCATCGAGTGATCATGTTAACCGATTTACTCCATACACTCTCCAAATGTCATATATATGTTCTTATTCTCAGATAACATAATCTTCATCCATAATCCTTGTGTAACTCTGCTCACCCCTGAGCTCATACTAAGCCGTCCACAGTCTTGATAACGCGAAATTTTCCAAGGTTTAACAGATACAATGACATCATCCTTAGTAGCTGAGGTTAAGGAACACCAATATGAGGATCCTACTTTGACTCAGTACAGGAAGATAGCCCCACAAAAGAGAAGCCACCCTTTGAGATTTTCGGAGACAGAGTTTTGAGGTATCGAGGCAGATTATGTGTTCTAGATATTTCAGGGTTACGTTAGCAAATTATGGTTAAATTCTATTATTCGTGCTACTCTATTCATCCAGGGTCGACAAAGATGTACCATGATATCAGATTGATTTATTGGTGGCATAGTATGAAGAAAGATATAGCAGAGTTCGTGGCCTAATGCCCTAATTGTCAGCACGTAAAGGTTGAGCATCAGAAGCTGGGTGGATTATTGCAATATATAGAGATCTCAACTTGGAAATCGGAGGCCATTAATAGAGATTTCATTATAGGCTTGACTCATTCTCAGCGCAGGTTTGATTCGATAAGGGTGATTGTTCATAGACTTACAAAGTCAGCACATTTTCTGCCTGTCAGTACTACGCATTCCACTAAGGATTATGCAAAGTTGTATATAATGGAGATAGTGTGACTTCTTGGTGTTCCAGTATCTATTATTTTGCATGTATGCATAGTTTACGTATAACTTCGTAGATCCTTCCGAAGGCATTGGGACACAGTGAACCTTAGTACAAAGATTTCATCTCCTAGATAGACGGAAAGGTGACGAGCGTACTATTCATACGCTCGAGTATATACTGCGAGCATACGTGATAGACTAGAGAGCTAGCTAGGATGATCATTTGCCGCTTATTAAATTCGTGTATAATAGTAGCTAGTATTCCAAAGATCCGATGGTTCCCGTATGATGCCTCATATGCGGCAAGTGTGTGCGATCTCCTATCGGATGGTTCGAGGTCAGAGAATCAAGGTTTATAGGGCTTGATTTGGTCCAACAAGCGGTGGAGAAGGTTAAGCTCATTTGGGAGAGGTTACTAGCAGCTCAGAGTCGCCAGAATTCTTATGCATATAATAGGCGACAATATTTGGAGTTCCAAGTAGATGAATGGTGTTCTTGAAGGTGTTGCCAATGAAAGGCGTCATGGGGTTTGGCAAAAAAGGCAAGATTAACCCTAGATACATTGGCCCTTACAGGATTATGCGTAGAGTAGGCCAAGTAGCCTATGAGCTAGACCTACCTTCAGACTTGGAGTCTGTACATCCGGTCTTCCATGTATCCATGCTCCATAAGTGCATTGGAGATCCTTCTAGAGTTATACCCATAGATGATGTCTAGGTTACAGAGCAGTTATCCGACGAGGAAGTCCCTGTTGCTATTCTGGATCGTCATGTTCGTAGGTTGCAAACCAAAGATGTAGCTTCCGTAAAAGTACTCTGGAGGAATTAGAATGTAGAAAAGATGACTTGGGAAACTGAGGAAGATACGAATTCTAGATATCCTCATTTGTTTCCGATCCCAGAGCAGGCTCAGGCTATGATGCCATCATCTTCAGGTATGCATTATGTTGTTAGTTAATTTCATTGGTCGTGTGGGACCATTGTTGTTATTGTTTTTTATTGCACTGTGTGGCATTGCACTATGTTGTTGGGCTGTGTGGTAGGTTGGTAGTAGTATGATTACAGAAGAGACTCTGCCAGAATTTCTATAGACCCCTGAGAATTTAACATTCGAGGATGAATGTTTCTAAGTGGGGAAGAATGTTACACCTCGTACTTTTGTACGTTGAGTTTCTTCGTGAGTTGGTTGTTATAGATTTCGAGAGTGAAATTATCTTTGAGGTTTTATATGATTAGACATGTTCATCTTGAGTGTATGAGTGTTTAAGTCATGCTTAGTATGTGTTAGAAGGATTAGAGGTTAAACTAATCGACGAGAATGCATTTCGACGAAAGTTGGGATTTACGGTTGGATTTTACGGACCTTTTATGGATGCGAACTATATATCTTGTTTGACCCCCACCGTATTCTGATAACAGTGGGGATGAGTCACTATTGGCAATTTACGATCCGATTATATGAACCGTATATTATTTACGGTCCGTATAATGGAACAGTAAATTGAAGTCGGCGGCAGCCCCTTTTTAGTATGTAATTCGTACTCTCATTATTTTATCTCATTTACTTCATTTCCCTAGACCCCTAACACTCCTAGAAACCCTCTCTAACAGATGTAATCAACCCCCATGCGAAGTTAAGGAATTAAAGTGAGAATCAAGTACCAAAAGTTTCTGAAGTGTTGTTGAAACTTATTTCTCCTCCTTGTAGTTGCTTTGGAGGATCCTTCAAGGTGAAGTAATCTTGGAATTGCTGCTTTCTTCAATCCTTGAGGTAAGAATTCATCTTATTTCTGTATTTATGAGTTTATGTGATGGTTATACTAGGTTTGGAGGGAAAGAAGTTGGCGGGAATGTTCAACTATGAACTTGAGTTTATGTTGAATTGTAATCTGTTTTGAGCCATGTTGTTAATGTGTGTTTGAGCTAAAATCTTGATGTATGGATAGTAGTTGATGTTGAGATTTTGTTGAGGTTGTTATACTTGGTGTATTTGGAAGAAGGAGGAGTATAGGTGTTGTATGTGAAGCGTACATCGGGCTGTTTTATTGTATATCTCCAAATGTTGTTGATGAGAATTTAAAAGAGAATTATTAGAGGTTGTTGTGTTGATTATTGGCTGTTGGATGAGTTTTAATGATTAGGAAATAGGCGAAATGCTGCCCATTTCGTCTTAGAATCGATTTGTCGTTTGATATATGTGATACACTAGTACCATCTAAGTTTGTAAATGCCTTCCTTTGTTATAAGATTGGAGTACTGGTTCGACAGGTTCGTTGTGGGATTGTGTTGTCGATTTGAGGTATGTTAAGGCTAACCTCTTCTTTCTCTTGGCACGATCATTATGAAACGAAACGTATCTGAAGCTCTATATCCTGATGAATCCGCTCATAGTAGCTAGAGCTGTTTATATTGGTTCATATTCTAGTAATATTGGTCTTAGCAGGCCCTTTCCCAGATTTAGTATGCTTGATAGAGTCACATGTCAATGAAAATGCTAGTTCATAATGTTGTTCGGAGGTGTAACGACCTTACGTCACTCCGACAGACTCAAGATGTATTATACCATACTGATGCATTATAAATACATAGGATATTAGGATGATGATGCCCACAGAGGCTTGATAGGCGTTACATATGCATATATACAGTACTTATGCATATCATCACCCTCAGAGGCAATTCAACTATACAGGTTTTACCCTTACCTTATGCTGCACTCATGTATTCTTTATGTTACTTTCATGCCTCACATACTCAGTACTTTGTTCATACTAATGCCGCTTTTGCCTGGGGACGCTGCGTTTCATACCCACAGGTTTAGGTAAGCACGACGGTCCGCATAATTAGGCTATTGTTTAGCTGATATTAGGGCACTCCACTTGTCTCGGAGTTGCTGTCATGTCTTGGTATGGTATTTTTGGTTGTACATATGGGTATGGTGGGGCCCTATCCCGACCTTAATACATCATGTACACTAGTAGAGGCTTGTAGACATGTATGGTATACTTGGACGCTGTAGGGCCCTCTCTGCCTATATTTTGTTGTATATGTGTCTATGACGGCCTTTTGGCTCGTACAGTTATGTCTAGCATGGTTAGATATGTTTGTCCTTTCGGGCTCGTCCCTTTTCAGTATATTTCTCTTAAGAATTAGCAGGTTGTCATCTGATGACCCTCGTGGTCCAGCCTTTTTTATGGTTATGTTATGAAAGGATGTCTAGTGGTGCTCGGCACGTAAGGCCCATTTACCCATCATGACCCTCCGATTGGGTCGTGACATCTAAGGATACTCAATAAATCGTAAAAGGATTTGGGTCCAAAAAGTCACCCCAAAAATCCAATTCCAACACCCAAGGTCAAAAATGGTAATTTATCGAGAAATTGAACTTAAAATGATCAAATTAGTAGTCTATACGGTCATACAAACCCAACAATACCTTTATTGCTATACTTGGAAAGAAACCCAAAAAACGAACCCCAACATAACAAATCCCGAGCCCCAGGGGCAAAACTCAAAATTGAAAGTAAAATCATGTTACCCATAATCTAGAAAGTTCATAACCTAAATTTCATAAAAATCTAACCGCAAATTTGCCTTCAATTTCACTAATTAGCTAGAAACAACAATTTATAGAAAGCTCTTTTTTTACTAAGGGGTTCATGGATTAGAAAGGAAATTTGAGGATAAAATCAATTAACTAAGTCTAGAAGGAAGTCATAATCTTACCCCAATGAAAAATATTGAGTTTGGAGCTTAGTATCACCCAAAACCGAGATCTAGAACTTAAAGTATTTGAGAAGGAACTTTCTTTTCGATAAATTGGATTTAAATCAATGTTTAGTGATTTCATTCATCGCGATCGTGATGACATGCGACCCAGCCCAGCTAAAATAGCCTTAGCGAATGCGAGACAGGTCTCACGAACGCAAGGCTTTGCGTTTGGGCCGACCCAGACCCATTCCTCTTTGCGAAAGCGAGATATGCCACGCGAAAGCGACCTCGCAAACGTGACCCCTCCCTCACGCACGCGAAGAAGGAAAATAGACCTGGACACCAGAAAATTTTATGGTGTCTCCCAAACCGGGAACGGATACGCGAAACTCTCTCAGAACCTCCCAGACACAAACCAAATACGTAAACTGAGTATAATAGATGATATGAACTGGCTAGCGCACTCGAATTTCCTAAAAGAGGTTTTCTTGACTCGGGGTTCTCTAAAACATCAAAAACTCATAATTCCAACCAATAACCCAAATTACACCCGAATGCCTCGGGACCCAAACCAAAGACTCGGCCAAGTAAGAAATGATGTTTCAGAGCTAACTGAATTGATGAAACTTTGAAAATGACAAGAATACCCCGAGTGTTGGCTTTGGCTAACTCTTTTAACTTATTCAACTTAGAAACCTCTAGAATCCTCAAAACCAACCCAAAACCCGCTCGATTACCTCGGGAATGGCGACACCTATCCCCGTAAGTTATAAATATAGGAAAGAGACTACGGGAAAGGTAATTTAGGTAAAATGGGGTAAGAAGCCTAAAATGAACGAATAGGTGTTACACATACCTGACTTATGAGCCGATACTTCTGGACGAACGTATCTGTCATCTACAAGGCTATCATGCCTGTATCTGTCGGACTAGCACTCTTGTACTATTAGGTCTCTGAACCTATTCGTGGTATGCATGTAACGTAACATACAACATCAACAAATAAGTAGAGATCTCATCTCATCATGACTAAAATCGTCAACAAGTAAAGCTCTCATAGTGCCGGACTAATAGCCGTCGCGATATAAAAGTTCACACAAGGGAGCCAATGTGGCTTGTATATACTTTTTGAATAAAATAATAAGCTATTAATAAACATGTAAAACTCGACTCTTTGGATATTGTCAAGTAGAACATATGTGGAACTGTTAAGCATATGAGTAGAGCAACTCTTGTCAATGGTTGTTATGCTATAGGAGTTCTTACGAGGGAACCGTTGTAGCTAAAATACACTTCTGAAAAGGACATGGGGCTACTTACAGATATATAAAGCTCGATTCACTGAATAGAACATATCTAAAAATTCTATTTTGGAACTTATACATGAGAGAGGAAACTTTCTATGGATTCATGTCAAAGAAAGGGATAACAAATATCCTTTACATACCTCTAAGCCGACCTTTTACCCGGGATGATGGAATCTACGTCTTTCCCTATCAAGCTACAACAATAAAAGTGTATTACTATTAACAAAGAGAAACACAACAACTAGCTGACAAACATCAAATCACTTTATACAAGACTCTATGATATTCAACTGCCTATAACTCATTTCAATCTCTAATAACACCATCAATAAGTACATGAACTGTTACACTCCGTACTTGTGGAGAAGCACTTATCAAATTTGAGCCTAAGTATGTTGAACTACGGCTAAGTAAAACAACTTTGGATTATAAGGGAAGAAGCATTATTAAGTATATTTTATGGGTAAAGGATGCATATGAGGAATTTCGGAAGGTCCTATAAGGAATTGAGTGGAAGGAGTTGAGTTAGTATGACTTTGAAAAAAGATGAGCGTTACTTTGAAAAACAAAGTATGAGCTAACATGGGGAAAGAATATCTTTTAATATATAAGGATTTTTTGAGTAAAGCAAAAGCCTAAATTGAAGTTCATGAAGGCTAGTTTCCAACGCAACAAACCGCTCGTCGATACAACCTCAGAGGAGAGAATTATGGATGTTACAACTCAGGCATGCAGAGTAGAAACACGCAGCTACAATCCATGACCCGCACGCTACAGTACCCGAAAATTCTTGGTCGGTGCCAACTGACTCTAGAACTCTATAAAACGGGTTTTACACCTTATTTTTTCATCCAAACACCCCTAAACATATCCCAAATCCTCTAGAACCTTCCTCCAACTTCCACAACCTGCACATATATTTTTACAAGTCTATATGGCAATTTTGGTCATTTTTATTTCATTTTTAAGTCCTACAAAGTCCTACAAACCTCTTCAAACATATTCCAACATATTTCCAAGCCCAAACCAAGGATCAAAGTGAAGATTAAAGTGATTAAGGGTTCCAAGTGAGGTCTACACTTGTCTCCTCTTCTTGAAGATATTTGGGTGAGTATTTTTAAGGTGGAGCAACCATAGAATTGAAGTGTTCTCAAATTTTGAGGTAAGATTTCATCTTAGTTTCATGTTTATGATTTTTTTTGGGTAATTATGTTAAGATTTGAGGAGAAGAAAATTGGAGGAAAAGTTCAAATATGCATTTGATGATATTTTGAGTTGTGAATTAACTTGATTTATAATTATTAGTATGTTTTGAGCATAATTTTGTTATGAGGGATAATAATGATGTTACGAAATTGCCGTATACGAGTGTATCAGGGGTTGTATGAAGTTGTTGTTATGGATTGATTATGAAAAGAAGTGTTGGGATTGAATTGAGTATAGTTTGAATGTAATCTTTTGATTATGGAATTTTTGATGTTTTATGTTGCTTTGGGAGTTGTTTTGAAGATTCGAGGGAGTAGAAGATATAGGGGAGATGCTTCCCGAATTTCGGCAGATTCTAAAGGGGTTTAATTTGAAGGATTAAGATAAGCATGTGACGATAAGCCTAACAATAGTATGATTCTCTTGAATGTAGATTTACAAGCTCGGAAGGATAAGCATTGAGTAGTTAAGAAGACCCAAAAGGTATGTGAAGGCTAGTCCCTTTCTTTCTAAAGACATGATTTTTTTCTTATGAACCCATACATGACTTCCATAATATCCTATTTCCCCAAAAGCTAGAAGTTTATGGTTCCTAGAGTTTCTTATGATGCTAAAGATAAGTATGTTCCATGATGATAATGATGATGATGATGATTCCATTTTTGGAAATTCCAAAGCTTATGGTTTTGATGCTATTATTAGATTATTGAGTTTATTTCATGAATGTCTTGATTTTATTCATTGTTGTTGATCTCACATTATAATAATTGTTCTATCAAGGTGAGATATAGTGATGATGATTGCTTCATAATATAAATCGGAGGTTACCGACCTTACATCACTCCGATAGAGTTGTAGCTTTTAATTGGGCTCTCATGCATGCTTTATGTATATGTATGTAATTTCTCACACTATGCCTATATGGTCGGGCAGCACCACTAAGGTGGGCAGCTTATGGATAATGTTAATAACGTCGTGCATGTATGGCCGGGCAACACCACTACGATGGCGGCTTATGGATAATGATAATATCACCGTGCCTATATGGCCGGGCAGCACCACTGGTGGGCGGCATGCGATGGTTTCCCCGAACACGGGCTAATGATGATATTATGTTTGATATGCATTAAAAGTTTTTTCTCTAAAAAGCTAAGCATGCATGATATCCGCCATACGAGGCAATCAGATGTACATGTTATGCTTATCTCATGTTATGTTCTGTATCTCTTGTTACGTTGTTATTCATGCCTTACATACTAAGTACATTATTCGTACTGACGTCCTTTCTTGTGGACGCTACGCTCACGCCCGCAGGTAGGCAAGAAGACAGATCAGATCCGTAGGTGCTTTATCTGCGGATTCTTAGGAGCACTCCACTTACTTCGGAGTTGCCGTCTATTAGTATTGATCTTTACGGTCACTTGTATTCTATGTAGAGGCTCGTAGGCATGTGTGTACAGTTAGATATTTCGCGACCCTACCGGTTCATATTATTGTATAATATTTTAATAACCTTGTCAGCTGGTGATGATGGGCATAGTTGTTGAGGATTATATAGAGATGTGTCGTTATATTGTGATATAAGTCCTTATAGATTATGATATCCATGAGTTATATTTATGGTCCGCCCAAAAATAATTATGAGATTTATGCGTAGAGGTGCTCATTATGTTAGCTCCAGGTGCCTGTCAAGGCCCTTTGGTTGGGTCATGACAGAAGTGGTATCAGAGCAGTTCGTCTTAGGGTATGTCTAAGAGTCGTGTCCCGTAAAGTCTTGTTTATAGGTGTGAAGTGCGCCACACTTATAAACAAGAGGCTGCAGGGCATTTAGGAACCATTGACCCTTCCTTCTCATCTTAGATCGTGCCGTAGAGCTAAATTATAGGATGTGATGTCTCTGATTCTAAACCTAAATGTTTTGATTATGGATAAGCAGTTGATTATGCCGCTATGAGGTAATTTATGAGAATTGAAGTTGATACTCTGAAAGGTATGTTTCCTACCTTATTGATATTGATAGACTTTGATATAAGAACTTGAGCTAGATGTTATGGGTATTTGTGATTGCCCTGTGAGGTATTGGATGTGTTCTCTGGGCTGTGTGCAGGAATGAGGCAGTAAGAAGTATAGAGGAAACTCTGCCAAATTTTTTACAAATTGAATTGTTTGAATGTCTATGCTATAGAGAAAGAATTAATGGAAATTTTGACAATCGGATGTTTGGTTAGTCATGATTGAATGAACAATTATGAGACGCTTTCAAAGAGAAGTTTTAGAATGATTTTAATTTAATTTAAGGGAAAAGCCACGGTGGGGAAAAATGATTAGTAATTAAAGGAACTTGAATGAGTTGCATTTGAGATTTCGGAGAATTGAGATTTATTGAAGAAATAGGGAAAGTTGACATTAAGAATTCAAATGAAGTAGTACGATTTATAGATTGGTGAGTAAGAGATAACGAAGAGATATTGATATGGGAAAGGAAGTTAACAATAGGGGAAAGTTTTACTCTAGAAGTTTATATATATACATAAGATCAGGACGGGTTGATGATAGGCACATAGACTCATTTTATTGAAATTTCCTATATGAAGTGAGTTTACATTAGGATTCAGAAGTCACCAGTCATTCAACTTCAAGGGGATTCTGAGTATTTGATAGTTGATACTATTCTAAGAATCATTATGTCCAAGTTACTTCGGGTATTAATGACGACCTTGAACTCAAGAATGAGAAATGGTTAGGTAAGTTGGATTGCAATTATGATTGTCTTCTGGATTGTTTATATAACTTCTAAACGTGATGTTGCTTGGCCGACGAAGGAAGTGGAGATTGTATCAACCTTAGGAATATGTGATGTACTTCTAACTAATCCTTAGAAGAAGGCTTCACCTCAATTTTTTTCAGCGGGTGTTGTGAAGGTTATTTGACGATAGGGAAATTAGGTGCCTTGTCGGTTTATGTGTAAGAAGAGAAGAAATTAGGTATACAAGTGAAGATAAAATAACACAAGAATCGGTTCAGCAGTTGCAGGAAAGTAAAGGATGCGAGGTAGATTATTTTAGACAAAGAGACAGGGTACAAGTACGAGTAAAGATTTTTAAGTAAAGTTATATCGCCAGGGTCTACAGTTAGTACGTAGAAAGATATGCTAGGAAGACCTACAGATTTAGACATACGAAAAAAGAATATGAGAAACCAGAATAGCCCCGAGGAAAATTAGGAGCATGTGAGCTTTACGATTAGAATTTCGAAATGATCACGAGGTATGAGTTGGACTAGCTGGGCAAAAAGAGAGGGGAGATGTATTAAAGCCCAGATTCAAGGCAATTTTAAATAGAATTGGGATATTTCATAGGTGAAGTATTGATAAGTGATGTAAATGATAAGTTATGTGTGGCCCCATTAAGTATTAGGTGTACCCTTATGATCGATCTTACAATATGTTAAAGGTATTGATTGAGCTGAGCATCAAAGTTAAGGTAGCAAGTGCTATAGGGCAGATTGATACTGTTTTCTCCGAATGTTAAAGTAGAATAATCATGATGCAACAATATCAGAGAAAAGGAGAAATATGTATACATAAGAGTGAGAAGATTAGGATGTCAGGATAAGAAGAGTAAGAAGAATCTCAAGAATATTGGTGAAAAGGTAGCTGGGGAGCAAAACCATGGCTGAAGGAGTATTGTATAGTCGGACACTTTGTAAAAAGCCTAACAAATTTCAATGTCACCATTGATTTATTAGCCTAGGGGATTGTTAGTCATGAAAGAAAGAAGTGACCAATAAAGAAAGCGTTTAAATTGTATCCGATATGTATAAACATTTTGACTTGATATAAGAACTCTGATAGAAAAAAGGAAATGATAAACCATGCGATGAAAGGAACTCCGACATTATATGGAGTAGAGGAGTTAAAGAACCGTTAGGGTCGACCAGATGACTACCAAAAACGGTTAATACTCAAATATTACTGGTAGATGAGAACATCCTTTAAAAGGGGGGAAGGACAAGTTTAGTTCTAGATGAACTACAATATTCCCAAGCTCAAAAGAGGAAAATATCTTTTGGATCGAAGGAACCAAAATTTGAGATGAACCGATATGTCAAGAATGTGCTAAAGAAAAGTTAGAATGGATTAAATACAGGTATATCATGGGGAAAATATGGAAAAGGAAGTGTGACAAAAAGGTGAAGGTCTAGCGAATCAAAGAGAATAAGTTTCGTCAATGCTATACACTATGTTTCCGGGCAATGATTCGAATCGCTTGCACCAGAGAAATTTTGGTTACAACAAAATATGCAGTAACGCACCCAAATAGGTAGCAGGAGGAGTAAGAAGGGCCTGCAAACTGACCAGGGATAAGTATAAGAGATAGTCAGAATTGCTAAAAAGAAATTTTAGCATGAGAAGAGATATTTTTTTTGTTTCGCACGAGAAGAGATGAAAGTTTTAAAATGAGGAAAAATCATAGGAAATTCAATGATCTTCAAAGGAAAGGAAGATAGTGTGCCTATGGCTAGCAAAACAACAGTACTACCTGAGCTTAGAAAGTACCTCGTAAGTCGTGAAATTTCAAGTCACCAGTTATATTAATTGTGAGAGTGTATGACATAGAACCATATAAACAACTGTCGTGATAAAATGACTAATAGAATGGTGCAAAGATGGTGATAAGGAGCCGAAAAAGAATGGAGGTTAGTTAAGTCTCAATTAGTCACTGGTATAAGAGAGCCAAGGACTTAAGGAGGGGAGCATACTCGCATTAAAAGGAAGTAATAATTAAATGTGTATGAGATGGAGAACCCGAGAAACGAAAATCACCGAGGATAATGAGATGTTAGCAGGAAATACTATTGTAGATTATTCAGTACTACTACAGGTGGAACCATGATAAAACTTTGCCCGAGGACCTAGTAAGGAATCCGGCTAAGGAAGTTAGAAAGAGATGATATTATATGTATATAGGATCAATTCGTACTAGACGGATAACTCAAACTAACATCCAGATAAGCAAGCAAGGAAAGGTGCTACATCTGAACAAGAGAGTTGTCTACTAATAGAGAAATAAAGAGCAAGTCAAAAAGATATAACAATTAAGAATACTCGCAAGATCGGCAGAGAGCCATAGCGATCATGAGCCAACACCACCTTAATGAGAACAGGACAATAGTTGGATATCAGTTGACCACCAGTTACATACAAGAGGACATGAGGATATAAAACTAACAGATGAGTTCGACAAATAGTTAGGAGAATATAAGAAAAGACTGATGCGCCCCTAGTATAGGAATATGAAGATCAGAGTCTAAGAGAGGACAACCATTTCAAGGAATCAATGATAACATCATAATCTCACAAGCTACAACATTCGAGGCCGGATGTTTATAAGGGGGGAAGGATGTTACACTCCGTACTTGCGGAGAAGCACTTATCAAATTTGAGCGTAAGTATGTTGAACTACGGCTAAGTAAAACAACTTTGGAGTATAAGAGACAAAGCGTTATTAAGTATATTTTATGAGTAAAGGATGCATATGAGGAATTTCGGAAGGTCCTATAAGGAATTGAGTTAGTATGACTTTGGAAAAAGATGAGAGTTACTTTGAACAACAAAGTATGAGCTAACTTGGGGAAAGAATATCTTTTCGTATATGAGGAGTTTTGAAGTAAAGCAAATGCCTAAATTGAAGTTCATGAAGTCTAGTTTCCAACACAACAAATTGCTCGTCGATACGATGCCGGAGTAGAGAATTACGGACGTTACAAGTTAGGCTCGCATAGCAGAAACGCGCAGCTACAGTGCGCAACACGTGCAGCTAAAGTACGCGACACGCGCACTACAGTACCCGAAAATTCTAGGTCGGTGCCAACCGACTCTAGAACTCTATAAAAGGGGTTTTACCCCTTATTTTTTCATCCAAACACCCCTAAACATATCCCAAATCCTCTAGAACATTCCTCCAACTTCCACAACATGCACATTTGTTCCTACAAGACTATATGACAATTTTGGTAATTTTTATTTCATTTCTAAGTCCTACGAAGTCCTAGAAATCTCTCCAAACATATTCCAATATATTTCCAAGCCCAAACCAAGGATCAAAGTGGTTAAGGGTTCCAAGTGAGGTCTATACTTGTCTCCTCTTCTTGAAGATGTTTGAGTTAGTATTTTTAAGGTGGAGCAACCATGGAATTGAAGTGTTCTTGAATTTTGAGGTAAGCTTTCATCTTAGTTTCATGTTTATGAGTTTTTTTGGTAATTATGTTAAGATTTGAGTAGAAGAAAATTGGAGGAAAAGTTCAAATATGCATTTGATGATATTTTAAATTGTGAATTAACTTGAGTTATAATTATTAGTATGTTTTGAGCATAATATTCTTATGAAGGATAATAATGATGTTAAGAAATTGCCGTATACAAGTGTATCAGTGGTTGTTTGAAGTTCTTTGTTATGGATTGATTATGAAAAGAAGTGTTGGGATTGAATTGAGTATAGTTTGAATGTAATCTTTTGATTATGGAATTGTCGATGTTTTATGGTGCTTTGGGATTTGTTTTGAAGATTCGAGGGAGTAGAAGATATAAGGGAGATGCTGCCCAAATTTTGGCAGATTCTAAAGTGGTTTAATTTGAAGGCTTAAGATAAGCATGTGATGATAAGCCTAACAATAGTATGAATTCTCATGAATGTAGATTTACAAGCTCGGAAGGATAAGCATTGAGTAGTTAAGGAGACCCAAAAGGTATGTTAAGTGTCACACCCTAATTTCCGTTAGGGCGTGATGGGCACCCGACCCTTATTTAGGGCCGAGCGAACCCGCTGACTCACATAGTTCTTATAATCACAACGGCCCTCGATTATGACACAAATATATAATGAAAATTTTGCGGAGAATAGTGTACATTTTTCCTTTCTCGAATCAATGAAAATCGGAACATATAAAACAATATAGGACTTATAATACAATGCGTAACAAATCGTCGGTCGACATAGCCGCTTACATAACCGACGTCTTATACCCACAACACTGTCTGCAAAGTCTCTAACATATACAACTGTCATAACATAATGCTCTGGCTCGGTAGCGCTCCGGAGGAACTGGAGCTCGCCGATCCCGCTGGAATGTCTCCTACTAAAGTCTTCAGCTCATCTGGGTGTACCTGCGCGGCATGAAACGCAGCCCCCGAAGAAAGGGGGTCAGTACGGAATATGTACTGAGTATGTAAAGCATGACACGTAGTAGCGGGATCATACTGAAGTAAGGAGTACAGAAAATCATAAAACTTGCCTTTGCAAACATGTATTACGCATATCAATGTCATAAAATCATCATATGAATATATAACGTGCCCCGGCCCTCGAGGAGGGACGCGGTGAGTAAAATCATAACACACATATATAACCGTTCATGTAACTTTCCCCGGCCCTCTAATGAGGGACGCGGTAAATCAAAATCATAACATATGCATGTGCATGTAACGTGCCCCGGCCCTCGAGTGAGGGACGCGGTAAAGGAATCATCATATGCCATCCGGCCACCTCTCCCATATCATCATATCATATAACATGCCCCGGCCCCGCTAGCAAGGAACGCGGTAAATATAACGTGCCCCGGCCCTCCGGTGAGGGACGCGGTGAACAATGCAATGAGGTGCTCGAATACATGCCCCGGCCGGGACGCGATGAAGGACATATTGAGGCCGGCACGAGCGAGTAGTGAGAAACTATATGCACATAAAATATTTTCAAAGACTCAATGAAGTATTCAACATGAATCATCATTTAAAAATCCGGACAATAGTCATATCAAATAGCTTTCGGACGGTACTCGGAAACACATCTTATATCATAAGTATATCAAAGTATAATAGAGGCCATAGTCGTATATCAAATCATTCCGAGTCCGCCTATGTAAACTTAAGTCATTGTACGTTAGAGGATCATTTCAAGCATATCGAGGTAATCCGGTTTTGTTTGCAAAAGTTAGGGACGTTTTTAGACTTAAAATCTTTTAGGAACAAAATCCTTTATTCACTATTTGAAACTCAAACATACATAAGACTTAAGGACTATATGAAGTGTGTCACATTATGAGCAATTAAGGATCATACACATACTCGGAACGTAAGAGCGGAATTACCCCCAAAGCACAAGTCATGTCATACCTTAGTACGTCTAAGACATGCCAAGAGGAAAAAGTAAGCCTTACATACCTCGATCGCTTCCTAAGCTAATCCAACTCAAGCCTCGACTTCTCACGATCTACAATAACATCGGTAGGCATCGAACATTAGCCATAAACATCGAAGAACCCAATTCCAAGCCATTACTTTTTCTACGTAAATTTCGACAAAGACCTCCCCTATAAATTGGACATCCCCGAGAATTTAACTCGGCCAAATCATTATCAACAATACCAACAAACATAATATTTCCAGCTCCAAAATATTCCATAGAATAGCCCACACATTATTTTCCAAATTTTCCAACCAACCAATTCGCGATATAACTATTTCATAATTTTTTTATTTATTTCCGTAACGAAGTCGAAATTAATACTAACAACATCAATAGAAACATCCTCCACATTCTACAAGTTGAATACATTCATTTTCATTCAAAATTCTCTTTAAATCTCATTCCATGATTCACAACGCCAACAAATGAATTTATCACACTATTTTCTCCGTTCTAGTTCGGTAGAACTCTAAATAAACTTATTAGAAATGAAAAGGAAACTTAATATTACCTCAAGTGTGCAGCCACCACGTCCACCCCCTTATTTTTGGTCAATTTTTAGCTCAAATTGGAGGCAACGCAACGTAGAACACTTTTCTCTTCACGGGCTTCGGGATTCGGGGCTCAGATTTTGGTCAAAATTGATCTTTTCTCTCTAAGCTCTCTTCTCTCTCTTTTTTCTCCAGGATTTTCTGGGTGTTTTGTTCTAAAAAATGAGGAGAAAAGGCTGATTTATCACTTAAATAAACATGGGTCATGGGCCTAACCCGGTTGGGCCCGGTTTGGGCCTAGCCCACTGACCTTTCTGCCTTAAAACGTCCATATCTCATTGTCCCGACATCACCTGTGGACTCACGACCTATGGTTGGAAAGCTAATTCAATTATCTACAACTTTTGTATTTGGTATGTTTCCAAATTATAAACTTATAATACCGTTTCTGCCCCTCGAAGTCAGATCACCCGAAAACGTTACTTAAAAATATTTGTTTGGAGGACTTCCACTTTGATTTGGCTCAAGGGTCCTTCTTGAGTTATGTTTAACTTCGCATATGTGATTAGTATAAATTGTCACATGTCCCAAAAAAATCTCAATGTGTGGGCCCCACCTCATCTTGCGAATAATCCGGCGCACAAAAATACGAAATATAATACTGTCAACGTGAGTTTAAATTATGTAGTAACAACGTGATTGTCAATGTTTGAGGAAGCATGTGTCACGCTCAGGCTCTGGAAATGTGGAGTATAACATTAAGGCTAGTCCCTTTCTTTCTAAAGGCATGATTCTTTTCTTATGAACCCATACATGACTTCCATAATATCCTATTTCCCAAAAAGCTAGAAGTTCATGATTCCTAGAGTTTTTTATGATGCTAAAAAAGATAAGTATGTTCCATGATGATAATGATGATGATGATGATTCCTTTTTTGCAGATTCCAAAGCTTATGGTTTTGATGCTATTCTGAGATTATTGAGTTTATTTCATGAATTTCTTGATTTTATTCATTATTGTTGATCTCACCTTATAATAATTTTTCCTTCAAGGTGAGATATAGCGATGACGATTGGTCCATAATATAAATCGGAGGTTACCGACTTTACGTCACTCCGATATAGTTGTATCTTTTAATTGGGCTCTCATGCATGCTTTGTGTGTATGTATGTAATTTCTCACACCGTGCCTATATGGCCGGGCAACACCACTACGGTGGGCAGCTTATGGATAACGATAATAACACCGTGCCTATGCGGCCGAGCAGCACCACTAGTGGGCGGTGTAAGATGGTTACCCCAGGCGCGGGCTAATGATGATATTATGTTTGATATGCATGAAAAGTGCTTTCTCTAAAAAGCTAAGCATGCATGATATCCTCCTTACAAGGCAATTAATTAGATGTACAGGTTATCCTTATCTCATGTTATGTTCTGTATCTCTTATTATGTTGTTATTCATGCCTTACATACTCAGTACATTATTAGTAATGACGTCCTTTCTTGTGGATGCTGCGCTCATGCCCGTAGGTAGGTAAGGAGACGGATCAGATGCGTAGGCGCTTTATCAGCGGATTCTCAGGAGCACTCCACTTACTTCGAAGTTGCAGTCTATTGGTATTGGTTTTTATGGTCACTTGTATTCTATGTAGAGGCTCGTAGACATGTATGTACAGTTAGACGTTTCGTAACCCTACCGGTTCATATTGTTATATCATATTTTTGTAACCTTGTCGGCTGGTGATGATGGGCATAATTGTTGAGGATTATATATGTCACGACCCAAACCGGAGGGCCGCGACTGGCACCCTAAACCCTACTCGACTGAGTGCCATACAACTATTCCATTTAGAAGTCACAACTTCTCCCTTATCGTTAATTCAAAGAAAACCTTTGGTCACAAATAAAATCTTTACAAAGGAAACAAAGCATAAAGACACATCGACCTATAAGGTCGCTTTACTAATCGTCGACTCCAAAGACGCCTATCCACGGGACAATCGTCTCGCAAAAGTCTCTCTAACATACACGAGATACCATAATATAAGTACTTTGACTCGACAACACTCCGTACTGACCCCCTTTCTTCGGGGGCTGCGTTTCATGCCGCGCAGGTACCCACAGATGAGTAGATGACGTTAGCGGAAGACGTTCCAGCTGGATTGGCGAAAGTTAGCGGGTTCGCTCGGCCCTAGGCAAGGGTCGGGTGCCCATCACACCCTATCGGATTAAGGGTGTGACAAAAGGCTCTATCGGTTCGTATTCTATCCCAATTTTATTAGCAACAAGGGGAGAAATATGATAAAGTAGAGCCGGGATCAATCGGTGCACACACATCTCGAGAGAAGACCGAGAATACCCGTAACGACATTAGGCGACGCCTCCCGGTCCCGTCGGCCGGCCAATGCACATATGCGGTTCGAAGGACCGCTAGAATCGGGAACTCCACCACGACCTGCGCGCCACCGCCGGTGCCGGCACCCTCGCCCGCGGGGCGTGCGCCTACCGAGGATGAAGAGGAACCACCCGCCGAGACCCGGTGGGCGAGCCGAGTCGGGCCCCGCACCACCTCTAACCGGACAATCTCTCATCGATGGCCCCGACGGCCCTAAGTAAAGCAAGCACCGTGGCACGAAAACACTCTCTGTGGTCTTTGTCTCCCACAAAGGGGAACACGGAGGTACGGGTGGTCTCATCCGACCGCTCGAACCTCTCGTCCAACCGTGAACCACGAAGCCCTATAGCTCGGCCGCCCCCGAATATCCCGCACCCTCGATCTCTAGCCGCGAACCGTGGGAGTGTGCCCCGTGCTTGGGCCGGGGAGGATATCTGCTCGCTCGCCGAGGCCGCCGTCGAAAATCCCGGAGAATACCCGCCGGATCCGGCACCCTTGGCCGGCCTCTGTCGTAATCTCTGTCGGCCGACGCCCTCCGCGTCCGATCTCCTCCTGCCCCAGGCGTGTGCACTCGACACGGGCAATATCCATACCGGGTGGCCCATTCAAACAACTATCGACCATATAGCGATCTAGCCCCGTCACGGCCCGGTGCATCCGGTCGAGTCCTCCTCGCCTACATAGCGGACGCGCATGCTCCGGCCAACAGTCAAACTCCAAACTATACTCCCGAACGGTCCTGCCCCTCTGTCTCGACGAGGGCTCTGTCTACTACGCTCGCCGTACCTGCGGAGGCGAGAAAATGGGCCGAAGAAGGAGCCTCGAGAAGCTTCGCCCCATACGGCTAGAGGGGCACCCTCGCCTACGGGACAATACCTAGGACTCATACCAATTTGCAGCTACATCCCGCAACTGGTACGATGCCATCTCAACAGACTCGATATCGATCGCCTTAATCAACCGTAATGTACGCAGCATCTGTCTGATAAACTCATGAGGGTCCTCTGTGGGCTTTGACCCGAAAACTCGGGATTACATGTCAGAAACTCACGGGCCCTCGAACTGTCACGTCGGTCAGCCTGATCACCCCCTACTCCAAGCCTGTGGGCCTGCCCTGCTACCAATCGGGTCAGTAACTGTACCGCCTCTCGCATAGCCCCATCATCCGCCCCCTGGCCGAGGGTTCGGAGGCTCGGGCACTCGAACCTCGGAGCCGGCGGAGCCGCCTCGGGGCACGCAAATGCCGTCGCTCCAAGCCCCTCGACATCGGTGGTGTAGCCGACCGTCGTCGAGGGCACAATCCGGGGCATGTGCTCGCACGGGTCCTAGTAACTCGCGGGCCCGCCGGTCTCACCAACCGGCCGTAGACTCGCTCCTTCGGGCACCGTGGTCTTTGAGAGGCATCGCTGAAAACATAACATTTTGTCAGAGAAGAGTCATCCTGATAACACGGCTCTATCGCACGATCTAAGATCAGAAGGAAAGATAACACCCTAAATGTCCTGTAGCCTCCTGTTTATAGATGTGGTGCACAACACACCGATAAACAAGACTCTACTAGACACGGTCCGTAGACATTCCGAGACGAATCGTTCGAGCACCACTTACGTCACGACCCAACCCCGTAGGCCGTGACTAGTGCCCGAGCTGGGCACCCAAACACAATCACTAATCCGAATCGCATACAGATAGCTTATACGGACGCAAATATCAAACACTGCCTCAGTCTATATATCAAACTGTCGCAAACACATCTCAAACACAACCATATACATATCCGAAGCCGGCAAGGCTATCAAATGGCGCATCGGCCCAAAACATATACAAATGCAAGCCGACAAGGCTGCCACGGCGAATGGGATCGCCCAGAACATATAACATACAAACACAACTGTACAGAATGGGCATAACCCACATACACGTCTACAGACCTCTAAACAGACAAACAGAATCATATGACGGGACAGGGCCCCGCCGTACCCCTGAACAAATATATACATATGCAACGGACGAGTGTATACCAAAATGTAGGCTCCAGAACAAAGGGAGCACTCCAAACAACGAGAAATGGGTGTCCCTGGGCGGCGGATCACCAACCGTGCGTCCGTATCTGCGGGCATGAAACGCGACCCGAAGAAAGGGGTCGACGAAATATGTATCGAGTATGCAAAGCGAAGATATAGTAAACAAATCGAGTCATGCTCGAAACGTAAGTACGTAAAGTAAATGCATTTCAAAATATCAAAATGTTTACTTTCAAAATACAAATCATGCATAGGGCTCGGAAAAATATGATCGCCCGCCCGTCGATGGCGCCATAACACGGCATAACACCGTAAAGTTTCAAATCTCCGAATCCCCGTCACACATCATAACACAGCATAACGCCATACACAGCATAACACCAAATATAAGTGGAACCCGGCCCTCTAGCGAGAGGCTCGGTGAACCATAAACACAGCATAACACCGGAGTATATCATAGCGCGCACGACAACAGAACCGGCCCGGGACTCGGCGAAAGATACAACAAAATGCACGAGCAGAGTCGTGAGTAACCATATGTATAAAATCATTATCATAGACTCAAAAGATAAGTAAAATGACCATACTTGGAAATCGGAATAGTAGCCAAACCAAATTATTTCAAAAGTCATCAGGATTACAAAAAGAAGAGTCGCGGGACCCACGGACGGGTGTCGACCCGAGCCGGGCCCGCCTATGGGAAACATACTCATCATACACCATACAATCACCTACGAACAAATCGGGGCAATCCGAGCCTTTCTGTGAAAGATACGGGCGTTCGTAGTTACGGAATTCTTTAAAAACGAAACTTTTTATGCAAAATTTGAAAATCAAATATTCCAAAGACATAAGGGCCAATATTTCATCATATCAAACATACGAATTCCAAGAAACAAATAAGAGACATAAATGATAACAACGAGGTTAGGGAAATCCCAAATTAATAATTAAAATATGTGCAGAAGCAAAAATAGAAAATAATCTGAAAAATAAAGATATGGGAAATTCGGGGAAATAGTTCCAAGAACTTCCAAGAATGTAAGTTCTAAAAATTGAAAAGATCAAGTAACAACGAATTGGTTATTGGATGAACCAAACGCCTTTACTTGAGAAACGAATCAAACTTAGAATTCGGATCTTGACCGCTACCGAGTAACGTTAGACAACAATTAGTATGTGTACTAATCGCCTTCTAAGAATACCAAGAAGAAACCAAAGATATCAAAAAAAGTTATCTTACTACCTTGAACTATGAACTAGCTAGGTCGAAAGATAAATCCAAAGTAATTCCACAAAGGTTCAAAAAGAACTCTCAATATAATATATTCTTCAAAATACGATTTACAATGAATGACAATCACCCCTTTATATAGTTGTAAAGAAGGAGCTAGTCAAAATAGAAATAAATGGGAATCATCTTCCCTAGAAGCATAGAAGACTTCCCACACTTGGACTAATGCAGTCAACATAGATTAAAACAACCTAGAAGACTACCCACACTTGGACCAATGCAAGTCAACATAGATTAAAACAACAATTAAATATTTATTCTAGAAACTAATATTTGGGCTAATTGTAGACTCACGGAAACTTCTTCTTTTGGGGCTGAATTGGGCCTCATTCCATCTCACTTCGGACTTTAATTTGGGCCTCCAAATAAGTGTAAGACTTGAGGAAAAAATGCCGAATTGGGCTGGAGCTCTTCTTCCATCACAAGACACTTTTGAATTGTTGATTGCGCCCGTTAAAGCTTGTCTTGCAATTTCCTCGTTTGAGATCTTGTCATGGGTCTTCTTGGAACTTCCAAATCTTCATCCACGTCCTTCAATAATTCTGAGCTACCATGGATGCTATCAATAAACATGCTCGGATTGCGAGAATAGTGTTACATCCCGTATTTTGTACCCTCGGGTAAGTCGAGGCAAGTGACATGAGTCGCGTATGGAAAATTGTAAAGTTGGAATATTAAGAAAGGTCAGGGGTAAAAAGGTAAATTTGCATAATGACTCATGGAAATACGGAGAAAGGCGGGGGCAAATTTGGAACTAAGGCAAAATATTTTTCATGAAAAAAAGATGAAATTTGCTAGAACTTTCATGAAAGGGGGCCACTTGGCCATGGACCCCAATTTGCATTATATGGCCAAATAAAATCAAGACAAGCTTAGGGGCTATATGCCTAATTTCTATTGGAAGGGAGTATATATATATAAGGAGAGATGATTAATTCATCTTAAATTCCCTAGAGTTTTCAAGAAACAAAGAACAAGAGAGAGAGAGGAAAAATTCTATGGCCATTCGGCCTTAAGAGAAAAACAAAACCGAAGGAGAAAAAAAAAGAGAAAGGAAAGAGAGGAAGTTTCCAACTTGTTCTTCATAGCCAAACAACTCCTTGAAGGGCTCTTAACATAGTAAGGTGTATTTGGAGCAAGGAAAACACAAGTCTTGGCAAGACTTTAGTTGGAAGACAA
>NW_026721216.1:0-13911 GCF_029784015.1 Lycium ferocissimum
TTTAAAAAGGCTCTTTCACGGTCTAGGATAAGAAGGAAAGACAACCATCCTAAATACCCTGCAACCTCATGTTTATAAGTGTGGTGCACAACACACTCATAAACAAGAAACTGCTCTGATACTAAATTTGTCACGACCCAACCAGAAGGCCACGACGAGCACCCGAACCTAACCTGCCGACCACCTCAGGACATACATACATCACATAATCATACATGAGTGTGGGCCTTGAGGGCTGTCACGGAACAACCTGCTAACTAATCGATATCATAAGCTGAGAGAAACGCAAGCCTAAAAGGTATGTATATATATATATATATATATATATATATATATATATATATATATATGTGTGTGTGTGTGTGTGTGTGTGTGTGTGTGTGTGTATATACATACATAATCATTTTGAACCAAAATATACAAGCCGACAAGGCTATCAAAAATGACCGTACAACAAAATATAGGCTGAGAAGGCCATAGAACATCTGACTGTGCATATTTGTCTACAAGCCTCTACTAGAATACGAGACATAATAAGGTCTGGATAAGGCCCTACTATACCTATATATACACAAAAGAATCATACCGAGCTAGACTGCAGCTCCGGAACAAGTAGAATGCTTCAGTACAAGTCTTTGAAAAAGCAACCTAAGGGTGAGAACCGTCTCCCTATCTACCTTAACCTACGGGCATGAAACAAAGCGTCCACAAATAAAAGGACATCAGTACGAATAATGTACCGAGTATTTAAGGCATGAAGAATAATATAATAAAGACATGAAGGTAACATGAGATAAAAGAGAGTCAACCTGTACATCTGAGTGCCTCTGAGGGCGTATGACATGCATTATTTCTTTCAAAAACAAATAAATATATATAAGCCACACTATGGGGCTATACTGTCATCATTAAGCCGCTTTTTAGGGCCATCATCATCATACCGTACCCAACTTCAGTGGTTTGCACAATAGGTTAATTGTGAGGTGTAGTTGTGATAAAGCACGAATGAGATCTTGATTATGATTTACTGATGAAAACGATATTATGCAAGATTTGATACAACTTATAGTGCTTGTGTTCTTCATAGCATATTCTTTTGCATTTATTGCACTGATTCCTCATTCCTGAATTCATACATTCATACATGATGGAAGTGGTTCGGAAAGGATTGATGAAAGACTGATGGCAACTATGAAATGAAGTGTGGCACTTTTTGAGGAAAGTATGTTATGAATCCCTGTATGAGGCCCGTTCCAGAACGAAAGGTATATTGTGTTCGAGGTCCATTTCGAATTGAGTGGTACATGAACGCCATGGGTCCCTCGTGGGTCATGACTGTCGAGACATCAATATTTCATCTGGAGCATGTGTGTACAGGTTTGAGGTATTTGGTCAGTGCATTGCATTGCACATCATTACATTTCATCCCACATCATCATATGGCTCTTTTATTTCTAATTTGATATGGTTTGTTTGAACTGTTGTTCTGGTAAAGATCTGGTTATTGACAAGACAAAAGTGTGGATTTGTGACTTTACCTAGGTTCAGGACTTGGATTTGAGATGTTACACCTTGTAGTTTGGATGTGGAGGTTCGTTAGGTGTTAGTTGTTTTAATTGCGATCTGGAGTGATATATGCCTATCTTATGGTTATGAGGGTTTAAGACCATGTATGAGAGGTGTCAAAAGGATTGGAGGTCGATCGGGCGAAAAAGGAAAATTTAGACGAACTGGCAGAAATTGCCCAACGCGTTCGCGATAGCCATGGAAATTATAAACCATCGCGTTCGCAAGAGGCCCTCGCTTTCACGAAGGCCAATTATTAAGTCGGTTCCACCGACTTTGACCCCCTATGTAAAGGATAAAACCCTTTTTTTTCAACAATTATTTCCCAAAAAACTCAGAAAACATATGAGGGTGTGAGGATATCATAAAATTGAGTGATTTTCAAGTGGCGGAGTATTAGTTTAGGTTCGGATAGCGCGCAGTTGTGATTGTAGTATCATTTTGCGGTGGATTTGGTTTGGATTCTAGGCGAACACTGAAGATATTATTATTTTAGTAAGAATAAGGTATGAATCTCTCCCTACTTATATTGCTTTAGGTTTATTTACAGAAATAGAGCGATTAAATGGTCGTATGATGAAGTAGTTGGTTGAAAATCGGATAAACATCATAGGGGATATTTTATGGAGTATTTTGGTATGGATGATGACGTTGTGATATTAGTATTGTTGTTGTTGTTGTTGGTTGTTGGTATTGTGATTTCGGGATAGGGGTATAAACAAGGGAGATGCTGCCCAAATTTCAGCAGATTCTAAATAGATTTCATTTGAAGTCTTAAGACAGGCATATAAAGATAAGCCTAACAATAGTATGAATATTCTTGAATTTAGATTTTTGAGCTTGGGAGGATAAGCGTAAGTAGGTAAGAAGACCAAAAAGGTATGTTAAGGCTGTCCCTTCTTTCATTTTTGGCATGATCCTGTGATATGAACGAACAAGCGAGTAAACGAGCTTCTATATTACTCTAGTCTTAGAAGCACTAGGAATACTTCAGTCTTTAAAGATCCTGTACCCCTGTTATTATGTTCCTTTTATTCATGGGTCTTGAGATTTCATGCATTAGTAATGTTAGTTCAGCAGTTGTCCACCGGAGTTAGTGTGACATCATATTATTCTTAGAGTTTTATTATTTCATCTTACATATGCTTATTGACCTATGACTAGATGGTGTTATATACGCGTATATTATATGTATATATGGTATGAGGAAAGGGATAGGCGTTATATATGCATTACCACCTGATCAGCTGGTGCACCTTGATGATAATATATGGATCGGGCCGTACGTTCCTCGGCACTATTATATATGGATCGGGCCGTACGTTCCTCGGCACTATTATATGGTATATGGATCGGGCTGAACGTTCCTCAGCACTATGACCTATATATACACATGAGCATGATTATCATTGAGAGTATGCATGTTAGCACCCACAGAGGCATTTCCAGTATATAGATTTAATGCAAATATTTTCAGATACTCAGTCATACAGATGCATCTAGACAGTCAGTCGGTTTCAGAGATCAGATTCAGTTCATGATTCTTATGTTTATGTTACTTCTATGCCTTACATACTCAGTACATTATCCCGTCTTGACCCCCTATTCTGGGGAAATTGCGTTCATCCGCCGGGTTCAGGTAGACAGAGAGAGGATCTAGCTTAGTAGGACTTCCCCTAAGCTGTTGTTGGTGCGCTCCATTCGATCTGGAGCAACGGTCTATTGTGGTACGTTATTTTGGGATGTATATACATGTATGGGTATGACGGGAGCCCTGTCCCGTCCGTTCTATAGCTTGTACTCCATTAGAGGTCTGTAGACAGTTGCACATAGTTGGGATGTTCTGTAGCCTTGACGACTCTCATTTTGTTGTACAGTATATGTAGCAGCCTAATCGGCATCCATCGTTCTTTCCATCTTATATATGTGACGACATTCTTTCATGAGTTAGTATAAGTTTGGTTTGAGCTACTTATTGGCCCTTGTTATTTAATGTTACTCAGATATAAGTATAGAGATGTTTGGTCACTAGAGATCAGGCACTCGTCATGACTCATCGCTTTGGGTCGTGACATGAGATTCTTGAGACTTGGCAAACTTGTGGTTTGGGAGCTTCACCTAGGGTTATGACTTGAACAATTGAGTTTCCGTGTGACATCTTTATGGGTGGAATTCCTTGATTATTGTGATGATATGATTCGTGAGTATGCTTGATTGCTTATCTGCCTACTTGTTGATTTCTTTCTTCATATATGTAAACTAATTGTTGTCGGCCTATGATACCTACCAGTACATAGTGTTTGTACTGATGATACCTTACTTGTTACATATCGGAAATTTCATATTTGTTGCCTTGTGAGTAGGCTAACGTGAGCTTAAGGTGATTATGATACCCTTACGAGATTAAGGAAAGTATCAGATAGCTTAAGGTACATACTATAAAATTTCAAAGTCATATGAATATGTGAAGTTTAGTTTGTAGAAGGAAGTGAAATGTAAGTCGTGTTCGGAAAGGTTTTAACTAATATTTGAGCTAATATTTATTTAGAAATGTCTTTAGGGGCTGCTATAGGGCCTATTGTATGGTTAACGAAGTGTTATGCAAGTGCCAAGAAGGTTCCATAAGGATTGAGAGTCAAACGAATCGAAAGGAGCAACTTATCGGGAGATGGCATTTTGACGGACCATTTGATGGACTGTATACTATTTGATGGCCCATCAAATGGTGGAACACCACCGTATAATGGTCACAATAGGCTAAGCAAAACTGGGAAGTTTGACGGTGCACTTTGACGGACCGTATAAATTTTGACGGTCACAAAAGTGGCTCATGGTGCCGTTGGGTTTTTAAGTCACGCTTTTTATGTTTCGTTTTACTTCATTTGGACCTTTTATTTTCCCAAATCAAATCCAAGAGCTCTCCAAAAACCCTCTCTTCAACTCCATAAACTAATCCAAGCCAACCCAAGGAAATCTAAAAGAATTAAGAGGCTCAAGTGCTAAGAAGTTTGCTAGGGCTTGTGGAGCTCATGTTTTCCTTGGGTGTTGATGTTATGGTTTTTTACTTTGGTGGAGTAATTTGATTTAAGACTTGTTCTTGTAAGATTAAGGTAACTTTTTACATCTTCTACATATGGTTGGGGTTGTTTGATTGTTATACCATGTGGGTGAAGGAAGAAAAATGAAAATGGAGTTCAAGTAGGAATTTGAGGATATTTTGAGCTATATGTTAACTTGAATTGATATTCTTGGCATGTTATGAGTATAGCCTTGTTGAGGGTGAGTCTGATAATGTTGAGGAAGTATTGCATGTAAGTGTATATGAAGTGTGTTGAGATTATTATTATTAGTGATCTTGAAAGGAGTTGTGGGAATTGAATGATGCTTAATTTGAATGAAGTGTCTTGATTGTGGTGTTGTTGATAATATCATTGTTGATTGGGAGTTGTTTTGGAATTTGGTAGAAGTAGACGAAATAGGGGAAATGCTGCCCAATTTCCGTTAGCTCGTGAACTATTCTAGTTTGAATATAAGAGTGTCTCTAAGACTTAACCATGGTATGAATCCTTTTAAATGTAGATTTCTCAAGCTTGGGCGGTGAACGTTAAGTAGTTAAGAAGGCGACGAGGTATGTAAGGCTAACCCTTCTTTCATTAAGGAATGATTCCTTAGCTATCTACCTCCTCATGGGTTCCAAAAATGTCTTCTAAATGACTCCATCCCTAGAGTTACTAAAGCTCATGATTCTCAATATTTTCACGATGCTATTGCCTCCTTTATATGATAGTTGATCCTCTAAGGAAAGAAGTAACGAAAACGATGATGATGATGTTGATGATACTTAGGGACTAGTATGTATACGTGTATAAGTATGTATAGCTATTATGTAACACCGAGCTTCTATGGCCGGGTATGACGTCTATCGCGCGCACAGCACTGCAGTTGGGTACGGATAACACTGAGCCTTGGTTGGACCAGGTATGTATAACACCGAACCTCATCATGGTCGGGTATGTAAGACACCGAACCTCTATGGTCGGGTATGATACTTCTAAATGTATAAATGTATGAAATGGAAGTTTCCCATTAGAAAGAGGGTAAGTAAGTATGACGAACGTCGCTAGAGGTATACATGACTCTTTCATTCCATGACTCGTCTATCTTACGTTACTTCTTATGCTTCTATTATGTTACTGATTATGCTTTACATACTCAGTACATTATTCGTACTGACGTCCTTTTGTTCGTGGACGCTGCGTCATGCCCGCAGGTGGACAGGGAGACAGACTTGATCCATAGATTACTTGATCAGGGACTGCCTAGAGGAGCTCCATTTTATCCGGAGCTGCAGCTGTTGGTATTATTATTTTGTGTACATACATATGGGCATGGCGGGGTCCTGTCGCGTATTTATGATGTTACATACTCTCTTTAGAGGCTCGTCGACAGTTGTGTATAGTTAGATGTCCTGTAACCTTGTCAGCTCATATTTTGTGCATTATTTTGTTAGCCACGTCGGCTTGTGTATATGAATATGGGCATTGTTGTTGATGATGCTATAAATGTGTCATTGTCCTATGAGATTAGTATTATTGATGTATAGAAAGTAAGAGTAGGCTATGTGGCTCACCTAGATGTGAATATGAATGTACGATAAGAGGTGCCCGGGTGGGTTAGCACCGGGTGCCCGTTATGGCCCTCTGGTTGGGTCGTGACAAAGTGGTATCAGAGCAGTTCTGTCTTAGGGCGTCTACGAGCCGCGTCAAGTAGAGTCTTGTTTATGGGTGTGTTCGCGCCACACTTATAAACAGGAGGTTGCGGGTATTTTTAGGAATGAATGACCTTCTTTCTTCATAGATAGTGCGATAGAGCCATGATATAAGGATTTCTCTTTCCTTAACCGTGTACTATGTATTTCAGAAATGCCTGTGAAAAGGAAAGCTACGACAGTCCAAAAAGGCAATACAGTGGCAGAAAAGCGGGCTGAAAGAGTACCGCCAACGGTTATAGAGGAGGGTGAGTCCCAGAATGTGGCTCAATCTCAGTCCTCTCGCTCATTGCCTATTTCTGAGGAGCATGAGGGAGCCTCAGCCCCAGCTCCTCCACTAGATGCTTCGGGCCAAGATATGAAAGAGGCCATTCATTTACTCACTCAGTTGGTTGTCGCTCAGACCCAGCGGCAAGGTACCGGTCAGGGTGATAGGTTTGTTAGTGCAAGAGCCCGTGATTTTATTTGCTTAAACCCATCGAAATTCTTCGGGTCAAAGCCGGATGAGGACCCTCAGAGCCTTATTGATGGGATGTTAAGGACACTTCGGTTAATGCATGCTTCAGACATTGAATAGGTGGAGCTAGCATCCTATAAATTGCGGGATGCCGCGGTTCATTGGTGTACGGTTTGGATGGCTTCAAGGGGAGTTAATGCCCCTCCCCCTGTATGGCAAGAATTTGTCGATGCCTTCCTCTGACATTACTTGCCTCCAGAGGATCGGCGGGCTAGAGCCGACAAGTTCTTGAATCTTAGGCAAGGAAGCATGAGTGCTTTAGAGTATAGTCTCCGCTTCAATTCTTTGGCTAGGTATGCTCCGGCCATGGTAGCGGATATGGGTGATCGAGTGCACCAATTTGTGAGTGGCTTGGGGCCACATTTGATGGATAAATTCTTGACTGCATCCCTTCAGGACAATATGGATATTTCATGCATTCAAGCCTATGCCCAAAATTTGGAGGAAAGCCAACAACAGCAAAGAAGTGAGTGTGAGCACGACAGAGGGTATAGCAAGAGGGCTAGATCTTCGGGTCTGATTAGTGAGTTCAAAGGAGGGTAAAGACAGCAGTTCTCTAGGCATTCAAGCCATTCTATGACTAGTGCGCCTCCACAGTTTACGAGCCAAACATTTGATAGATCTACTCACTCTGGGCCGAGTCAGAGTTTTAGGGCTTCAGGTTCTCATTTCAGAGGCGATTCGGGTCAAGCAAGGCTACCGTGCCACAATGTTCTCAGTGTAGGAAGTTACATTGGAGCCAGTGTCGACTAGGTTCAGATGTTTACTATGCATCGATCGGCCAGGCCGTATCATGCGTGATTGCCTCTCGATTGGTGGTAGGGTTAAGGTCCAGCCTTCAGGATCGACAGTCGGGTCTTCATCATCTATACGCCCTATAGGGAAAGGTTCACAGACACCAGTCATCCATGGTAGAGGTAGAGGGAGAGCTCCCAGTTCTAGTGGTCCTCAGCACCGTATTTATGCTTTGGCTGGACGGCAGGATCTTGAGTCTTCCCCTGATGTTGTCACAAGTATATTGTCGGTACTTTCTCATGATGTATATGCATTGATATATCCAGGCTCCACACTGTCATATGTTACTCCATATATTGCGGTTCGATTTGGGGTCAAACCGGAGTCAATCAAACCTTTCGAGGTATCGACACCCATTGGTGAACCAGTAATAGCTAGTTGAATATATAGAAACTGTGTGGTTGTGATTTGAGACCATCGCACTATGGCTGATTTACATGAGTTAAAAATGGTGGACTTTGATGTTATCATAGGCATGGATTGGTTGGCTTCTTGCTATGCCAATGTTGACTGTATAATGAAAATGGTTCGCTTCCAGTTTTCAGGAGAACCAGTTTTAGAATGGGAAGGAAATACAGCGCCCCCGAAAGGTAGGTTTATTTCCTACCTCAAGGCAAGGAAAGGAAAATGATTGCTAAGGGCTGTATTTATCATCTAGTTCGAGTTCAAGATGTAGAAGCCGAACCGCCAACTCTTCAGTCCGTCCCCGTGGTGAATGAGTTTCTGGATGTATTCTCGGATGAGCTTCCAGGCCTCCCTCCTGAGCGAGAGATTGGTTTTGCCATTGATGTGCTACCGGATACAAAACCCATATCCATTCCTCTTTATAGGATGGCTCCCGCAGAATTAAAAGAGTTGAAGGAGCAATTGAAGGACTTGCTCGAAAGGTTTTATTAGGCCTAGTTCTTCCCCGTGGGGGCACTTTGTGTTGTTTGTGAGGAAGAAAGATGGCTTCTTGCGAGTGTGCATTGACTATATGCATAAATATGAATAAAGAGAAGATCAAGAATGTAAACTAGGGTGTGATGGGCACCGGGCTCCCAAGGATTGATGATTTATTTGATCAATTGCGGTGTTTTCTCAAATGGTATTCAAAAATAGATTTGAGATCCGGGTATCATCGATATCATAGCACGTTAGTGAGAGAAGGATATTCCTAAGACGACTTTGGAGAACAAGATATAGCATGAATTTTGAGTTCAAGGGTAATGTCTTTTGGACCCTTTTCGGGGCGGATACTAATGCGGTACTTTTTTTGAAAACAAAGCATTTCTTTTCATAGGCATATTATATGAATTTGATGAACAATGTGTTCAGGCCTTTCCTAGATTTATTTGTGATCATGTTCATTGACGATATCCTAGTATATTCTCGATCCGAAGTAGAATATACGGATCATCTGCGTACCGTCCTTAAAATTCTCCAGACTCGAGAGTTATTTGCAAAATTTTTGAAGTGCGAGTTTTGGTTGAATTCAGTGACCTTCTTGGGGCATATTATTTCAGGAGATGGCATTCGGGTAGATACCCAATTATAGATTGAGGTAAAACTTGGTTTTTTGAAGAGAGAAAGAATATTTTGAACTTGTAAACTTTTTGGCTAAGGCCTACAACTTCCTTACATTATAGAATGAAAATAAGTTAAATGAAACAATACGAGTTCGTAGGCGGCGTATCAAATTTTTCTAGGCTTAGATAAGTCTATTTGGGTAAGTTAAGGTTTGTACGCAAGTTCTAATTCAATTCTTTTTCTTCTATCTCTGCACCACTCATGCCATAGAAAGAAGGGTGAAGCCTTACATACCCTTTTCCGCTTCTTACCTAGAAATTAGCTAAATTTCAATCTTGGACGGATGCTTGTGAATTTCGGAGACGTCGTAAATTCCAAGAGCTAAAGAATAACGATAATGTTAACTTCTTCCATTCATATTGATTCATATGACTTTCAAAACGATTCAATCAACATACTACTTCGCCCAACACCTTCCAAATCAATAAGAATAACAATACATTTCTTTCTTCCCAATTCATAAACAACAACCAAATATTACTTCCCGGAAGGACGACCGGCTACAATTTCTGTTGTCTAATTGTAATGCTTCGGGCATTGGGTTAGGATGTGTATTGATGCGGCATGGTAGGTGATTGCCTACGCCTCGAGAAATAAGTTGCGCAAGCAGAACGGATGGTTTTCTCGTTCCAACAACTTTATCCAATCCGTGATCTTGAATTAACTCTCTCTTTTTTTGTTTTGTTTGCGGTGATTACACACACATGTTTATATATATATTGAAGATGTGGAGACATTATTTGTGCAGTGTCCATGTGGATATCTACACGGCCACATCATCCTAAGAGCCTCCGGAACCACTTTTCAATTTTCCTTTTACTCTTAACCTTTCTCATATTTTCAAGCGAAGGCATTAAAATAATTGAATTTGCGGCAAAGGCGATGGTTGGAGTTGTTAAAAGATTATGATGTTAACGTCCTAATATCATCCGGGAAAGCAAATATTGTGGCTAATGTTCTTAGATATCCGTAGATCCTAGAATATACGGAGAGTTTATGCGATGCAAAATTTTTCGGCGAGAGTTTTGGTTGAAAAGAGATGGCATTCGGGTAGATCTTGTGAGCTCCAAGGCCTACGACTTCTACGAGGTTCGTAGTTTTCTAGCCTAGGTTTGTGGAGTTTGAGTAGTGGACTCAATGGACGGCAATATGGGAGATACCATTCAGAATTCGAGCGGTCGTTGTCGTCACTAGTGGTAGAAGTAAAAGAGCGCCCGGTACGAGGATCCGTGATCTGCGGTGATTATTATGTGGAGACATTATGCACTGTCCCTCGAGAAGAAGGAGTCATGCGGCAAAGGCTTTGAGTTGTCGAGAGATGTTAACGTTCTCCGATGTCGAGCGGGGAAGTTTGTGTGTTCCGTGTCGAAAAGAGCGTTATCGTCAACAAATTTTGAAATGGGAGCCCATTGTTTCCGTTATTCCGTTCACCCCCGGAGCAACAAAAATGTATCATGATCTTAAATCTATATATTGGTGGAATGGGATGAAGAAAGATATAGCGAAATTCGTGGCCCAATGTCCTAATAGTCAGCCCGTGAAAATTGAACACCAAAAGCCTGGTGGATTGTTGCAAGCTATAGAAATTCCAACTTGGAAATGGGAAGTAATTAACATGGATTTCATTTCAGGCTTACCGCGTTCTCGACGTAAGTATGATTCTATATAGGTGATTGTAGATAGACTCATGAAGTCAGCTCATTTCTTACCGGTCAGAACTACATATGTAGCAGAAGATTATGCAAAGCTTTATGTTAAAGAGATAGTGCGACTTCTCGGTGTTCTAGTATCTATTATCTCCGATAGAGGGACTCAATTTACAACCAATTTCTGGAAAACTCTCCAAGAGGGTTTGGGGACTCAGGTGAGTCTTAGCACAGCATTTCACCCGCAGACTGATGGACAAGCTGAACGTACCATTCAGACCCTTGAGGATATGCTACGGGCATGCATATTGGATTTTGGAGGTAGTTGGGATGATCACTTACCTCTTATTGAATTTGCTTACAACAACAGTTATCATTCTGTAACACCCCGTAAACTCGAACTAGGTGTGAATATGTAACAATCTAGTGTTAAGATGATATTATACCTATATGAATCCATTCTTGATGAATTCCGGTGGAAGATGGTCGTTTTGAAGTCAAACCAACAATTGAAGTTCTTAAGGGCCCTTAAATTCGCCTAAGTTTTGGTAGGTCTGTCTTCTAGGCGATTTTCATGAAAATTTATTATGAATTTGGACAAGCTTCCTTGATGAAACTTGTAGATATTTGAAATATCTTTCCAATGGTAGGTCGCCCAATGAGAAAAGTTATGTACAAAAGGTTATGATCGTTTTACTGAGCGAATGTCAATTGTCAAAAGAAAAAAAATGTGCTGGGCCCGTGTGGCGGACCCAGCATGGAAGAATTCAGCTGCAGACCAAAATAAAAACATGATCAGGTGCTGAACCCCCGATGCGGACTCAGCACGAATCGGGGAATATTTTCTAGTTCCGAATTTCTTTAAGTCCTACTTCGTTGTGTTATTTCCCACTACATTTTAAACCTATTTTCTGAGGAAAAGAACCCTAGAAAAAGTCTCTCTAACCCTAAGGTGAGTCTATACTCAATCTCTATCAATCACACACCAAAGTTCATCCCTTCTTGATCATAAATCATCTGTCCAAACCCTAAGTTATTAAAAAATTCAAGAAGAGGAAGAAGAGAGGCGTGTGGGATTCCATCAAAAGGTAAGACTCTTGATTTTATGAGATTATTATTGTTGTTTGAACTAGTATAGAATAAACAAAGAGGTTAGAATCCACCAATGATTTCCATAAGCTTCAAGAACAAGATTTAAGGCTTGCGAAAAACCCTAGTTTTCGAAATTCCAAGAAAACTTCAAGAAACTATTCAAGTTCTAATCTTTATCATCTAAAACCATTGTAGTGGGATTATTGAGTCTTGAAAAGTGCGTTTGAGCGGGATTTGAAGTATGTCTAGATTTCCAAAAATCTTTCTTGAAGTATGTCTACTTTAAAAAAAAATCCTTCTTTGAAGTATGTTGTCTTGCTTGAAACGTGTGGATGACTGTTTGTGACTTGAAATCTTCCTTTTGAAATATGAACATGCTTATAACTCTTATGTGGTGGAAGTTCTTTTGGAATTAAAGATGATTTCTTTTAAACAAGGTCATGCGTGTGTAGGGTCAAGCCCGCATCGAACGTTATACGAACTATACTACTTTGTGAAACTCATTTTTTCCCATTATTGGATGATTGAACTCATTTTTCTAAAGGTTGGACCTTAAACTTGTTTTGCTGTTGAATGGATTTCTCGAACTTGAAAATTGAATAAGAGATTTGAATAAGATTCTAAATCGGCTATGACTTGAAATGACTCTATTTTGAGATGATGACTTGAGAAGTGAGATTCTTCTCTAAGCCATGATTGATGATTCGGTAATATGAAATGATTTGTATTTTATTTGTGTTTGGGCATGTATGGGCAAGCTGCGCTAGTCCAGAGTGTGATTAGCCGTTATGGATCATAACGTATCGATACGAGTATTGCTATGTCAGTCCAGAGGACGTGTTACCCCTCGAAAAAACTTCCGTTGATGCACAGTGGATAGACTAATGAAGAGCATGAAGTATATGATGTCTCAATAAGTAAGAAGTAGCATTTGATGACCTTAAGTAAGATTTCAAAGACATTCGATGTTAGACGAGAAAAATTGCCAAGAGAAGGCAAAGCTTACGATAAGTATCGGAAATAATTTATGAGTAATGAGTTAATAGTGACTTAAAGATACTATGAAGAAGAGTTATAACTTCCCTTAGATTGGTATTGAGGTGTTAGACAAGTGCCAAGAAGGTTCCATAAGGATTGGAGATCAAACGAGTCGACGAGAACAAGATTAGAACCACTGGCATTATACGGCCAGACATGCGCGTATAAAATATACGACCGTATGTCTGCCGTAGGTTCAGCCCGAATGGCATACCTCACTGGACCAATATACGGTCCGGACATACGTAAGTATACGGACCGTATGTTGGTCCGTATATTCTGATGGAGACAGTTTGTGTATTTAATAAGGGTTCAAGTTTCATTTATTTCATTTCATCTCTCACTCCCCTTCCCTCTAAAACATCTCTCCACATTTCTCCCACAGAGTTTTCCAAGAGAATTAGTGTTCAACTTAAATCAAACCCAGTGAATCAAGTATAAGAAACCCATTAAAGTTCATCAAGGCAAGAATCCAAGTAAAGGAAAAACTAGGGTTTTATCCAGGGAGGTATTTGCACCCGAGGTTCATCCCTACACCTTCTAAGGTAAGTTTTATGATGTTTCCATGTTGTTTAAAGTATTTGGAAGTTGAAACACTTGGATTGCAAAAGAATATAAGAAATGGAATGAATGTGCAATAATGCCACTTTTGAATAGAAGTTGGAATGAGTTATGATTCTTGATGCCTTATGAATATGATCATGTTATAAATGATATTGAAAGTATGTAAATTGACATTGTGTGTGAATAAACGTATTGTCGAGGTATGTCCATGGTTATGGATGAATTGAAGTGAATCGTGAAGTAAGGATAGTGTAGTTGAATAAAGACATTGTGATGATATTTGAATGTTTTTATTAATGTTTGGGAGGAAAATGATGTGGGGGAAAAAATAAAGGAGATGCGTCCGATTTTTCCCA
>NW_026721217.1:0-9222 GCF_029784015.1 Lycium ferocissimum
TTTAAACCACCTTTTTTTCCTGAGCCACAGATAACTCTCCTAATGGCATGGGGTTCTCGACCTTACGTCACCCCACTAGAGTTGTAGCTTTTAATTGCATTCTAATGCATGCTTTATGATAAGTATATAATGATGAGATTACACCGTGCCTAGATGGCCGGACATGACACCGCTAAGGTGGGCGTCTTATGATAACACCGTGCCTATTTGGTCGGACATGACACCACTAGTGGGCGGTGTGACATGATTACCCTGGACGCAGGAAGCTCAAACGTAGGCTAATGATGTTATTGATTCAGACAGATTATGTATGTATATGTGACATGTTTGGAAAGGTAAAAGTGGTAATGCATGACTCCGCCTCGTGAGGCAAGCGATTTACAATTATCTTTCCTTCTTATGCTTTCTATGTTTCCTTATTATGTTATCATATATGCATACATGCTCGGTACATTATTCGTGCGGCGTCCTTTTCTTTTGTGGACAACGTGTTCATGCCCACGGAGTAGACGGGGAAGACGGTGCGGACACCTAGGAGCTCTTGACAAATTTAAGGAGCACTCACTACTCCCGAGTCATCACTCCTTAGTATATTCTTTTTGTACATATTGGGGCATGGCGGGGTCCTGTCCCGTCCTTACGATTCCAGTACTCCAGTTAGAGGCTTGTAGATACCTATATGTGGGTTGAAGATGTCATGTGATCTCTTCATTGTAGTTTGTACATCATTTTTGTAGCCTTACGGGCCTATGCTTTTATATATGTTTTGGGAGGTATTTGAGGGGATTTAAGGGTTCGCTGATAAAGTTTTGTTGAGAGTGATATATCGGGTAGTCGGCACTTGATAGTGGTGCTCAGTAGTCAACAGGTATTTCCGAGTCATGGCCCGAAGTCGGGTCATGACATTATTATATGAATTATTTGCTTAATCTTGTACTCGAATATTTTATCTCTTTGCGTCCAATAGGATATATATTTGATTCTTATTGAACTCGAGAGGGCAATACTAAGATAGAACAAAGGCTAAGCATAATAAGATCTTAACCCTAGGCATCGGGGTGCGGATTTGTGTCTAGGATAAGATATACCTAGTTCGCCTTACTTGGTTGAAATACAAGAAATATAAATGTATTTTTTGTCACGACCCGACTAGGGGGCCATGACGGGTACCCGGAGCTAACTAGAGAGCACAAAGCTCTGCATAATACTAATCATCCGCCACCTTTGGACACATATACTGCTTCAAGGAAATACATAAATATACATAAGCCCTCACGGCCACATAAAAATGATATTCAAGAATATACATGAAGTATCCATGAGGACAACTACTACCCACGCATCAGTGTAACTCTAGAACCTATCTTGAAATCTTGAGACATAAAGACGGGACGGGACCCTATCATGCCCAAATATATACACAAAATATATATCAAAGAAATTGGCACCTCGGAATAGTGGAATTCTCCTGTAAATACGGCCGAGTAGCTCCTAGGTACGCGCTACATCCTGTCTGCTTGGGCATGAACACAGCGTCCAAAAAGAAGGACGTCAGTACGAACAATGTACTGAGTATGTAAGGCATGAACAATAATAACATATTGAAGAGATAAGGAAACATCAAATGAGGAACCAACCTGTAATTGAATGTCACTTAAGACGGAATAATGCATGCTAACTTACATCATAAGAATATCATATCAAGTATGCCGATGTAAGTTGCCCGACCATATAGGTACGGTGTGATCATCATTAGCCCGCGTCGGAGCCTCTGCGAAATGCAGGGTAACCGTCTCATCTCGCTCCCCCGCTGAGTGGTGTACGCCCATACCCATCTGGAGCATGGGTGTATATGCCATCCGCCTAAGCGGTGTCACACTTGACCATATAGGCACGGTGTAATCTCATTATTATATACTTATCATAAAGCATGCATAAGAACTCAAAAATAACTATAGCTGTCATTGGTGACGTAAAAGGTCGGAGAACCCCGATTCCGTTATGGAGTAGTCATGATCAGCATGTGCGACCTTGAAGGAACTAGCATTAAGGTGAGTCTGCAACGATGCATAACATCAAGGAATCATTAACCATGGGAATATCATATCATAAGCTTTGGTATGTCTCACAGACTTGGACGATCGTCGTCGTTATTAATGATATTCCTGGCCAACGTCTCTTTATCTTTATTTCATGAGAAGCTATTAATAATCATAGACTCATAGTTTCCGGAATATAAGAGAGTCATGGAAAGGTAAGGAAGTCATGTTGTAGGAATCATGCCTTAGAGAAGAAGGGACTTGTCACGACCCACCCGTGGCGGTGACTGATGCCGAATTGAGCACCCGAAACTCAATCTCGAAATCAAGGTTGTCAAACAAATGGCTTATATAGACACAAATATCAGCCGTACAATCTCGGATTATATCAAAGCTGTCGCAAACACGTCTCAAACACAACCGAATATATATCAAAAGCCGACAAGGCTATCAAATGGCGCAACGGCCCAAAACATATACAAATGCAAGCCTACGAGGGCTACCCGCGGCGAATAGGATCGCCCGGAACAGAATATATACCAAGCACTTTTTATTATAGTAGGCACAACCACATTATACATGTCCACGGACCTCTAAACGAACGGAACGAATCATATGATGGGACGGGCTTCGCAGGTACCCACTGAACAAATATGTACAAATGAACGAACGAATATATACCAAAATATGGCTCGAATAAAGAGGCACTCCGACGACGAAGAGGGTGTCCTAAAAAGATTGGATCGCCAGCGTGCGTCTGTACTATGCGCGCATGAAAAACGCGGCCAGAAGAAAGGGGTCGATGCGAAATATGTACTGAGTATGCAAAGCAGAAAATGTAGTATACAAATCTGAGTCGTAATAGAAATAGAGGTACAGAAAATAAATGCATTTCCAAAATATCCAAAATGTTTACTTTAAAAAATACGAATCATGCATAGGGCACAGAAAATATGGTCGCCCGCCTGTCGATGGCGCCATAACACGGCATAACACCGAAAGTTTCAAATCTCCGAAGTATCCCGTCACATATCAAATACGCGCATAACGCCATACACAGCATAACACCAAATATAAGCGGAACCCGGCCCTCGAGCGAGGGACTCGGCGAACCATAATCACAGCATAACACCAGAGTATAACAAAGTGCGCACGACAACAGAACCGGCCCGGGACTCGGCGAAAGATATAACATAATGCACGAGCGGAGTCGTGAGGAATCATATGCATAAAATCATTGTCATAAATCCAAAAGACAAGTAAAATAGTCATATTTGAAATCGGAATAATAATTACAACATTTTCTTTCAAAGTTGTCGAAATCACATAAAGGAACGTCGCGGGACCCACGGACGGGCGTAGACCAGTGGGCCCGCTCATGAAAACATACTCGTCTAACATCATACAACCTTCTACGAAAATCTCAAGGCAATCAGAGGCTTTTACGTGAAAGTTATGGGCGTTTGTAGTTTTAGAATCGTTTAAGAATAAAAACCTTTTTGAAAAATTAAACTTTCATATAACTTGGGTAAATCAATACTTCTAAGGACATAAGGATCAATGTTTCATCATATCAAACATGAATACTAAGAAGCAAATGCGTATCATAGACATGCTCGCATTGCGAGAATAGAGTTTCCTCGAAGTTCGTGTCATAGCCTATCTTTAACTAAGGCATGCCAAAGAAAGAAGGTTGCTTTACATACCTCAAACGCTCTCCAAAATAATCTAAACTCAAGCTAAATCCAACCTACGTCTCGGGCTGCCCAAGATCTACAAACAAGTCATAATGTGCCAAACATTAGCTATAGACATTTTGGGCATTTAATTCCAATTTAGCCCTTAATTCTACAGAAATTTGGGCAGCATTTTCCCTGTAAATAGGCCACCAGAAATTTAACTCGGCCAAATCAATCAACAACAACAACCAACCTAGCAACATCAATAACCAATCCGGAAGACAATATAACATTAATAAGCCTCTTTTCCATCATTCAACAACATTCATAAATTCAATTCCACGGCTTACCTTCAAGCCAACATCGACGCTTATACATTCAATTACTAACCGAACCCATACCAACAATATTTAAAGACATTCCAAGCAATTCATACAACATTTCAAACAATCCAACAATTTCTCCAATCCACCCGAAATCAGTCCCCAACCCGAGAACCTCACTTTAACACATTCCCCATTTTCAAATCATGATTTGCATCCACAATTCACATTCTAACAATGCTATCCTCATCAATATGCAAATTACATTAAATGTACAATAACCTCCAAATCAGTCCGCAACAATTACAACATCAATTTGAGTCATTAAACATTCATTTCCAACATAGAATTCATAACGACGACGACTAAAACATTAGCGATAAAAATTCATTTCTTGCTACATAAATGGCCTACATTCGGCCAACACACTCCCACCAACATATAAAGATTATTCTCATTCCTTTCTCCACTCTACAACAATCACAACATGCTAACAAGACTTTAATTCATTGCTTAAATACCACACAACACACACACCTCGCACGGCTATGCACTACACACACAACCAAAATTCCAACTTACTATATTTCATAATATTCATCCATTTTAACATACTACAACATGCATACAACCATTATAACATACAAAACATAATCAAATCTTACCTTTCCTCTTCAATTCCACAGAGAGGCTAGGGTTTGCGATAATGAAAACTAGCGGGTTGATCGCTCCAATGACACTTCCACGCTACTTAGGGACCTCAAAATAAGTGGGTTAGCATTAACAAAATAATTTTGGAGTGACTTGAATGGAAGTTGGTTTTCCACCCTTCTTGGCCGAGAGCTTCTTTTGTGGTGTTCTTCAACTTCTAATTTTTTTCTAAGTGTTGAATGACTAAAGATGACTTAGAAGTCATCTTTTAAGTCTCCACAATAGTTGCACATATGTCTATGGCCCACACTAATGTGTTGGTGCAATTAAAATTGAACACAAAATGGGTGGGCCAACCACCACACTCTTACACGGCTACAACATGGAAAAAATGGATGATTTCCAACTTCCAATTATATCACTTTTGGTCCCAAATTTTCCTAATTGTTCCATGCCAACAAATTCATGCACAACTTATGTCCAAAAATAAAATCGAAGGTCAAAAGTCTCGACTTTGTATCCCGGAATAGTTTGGACCCTAACTTATCATAATTAATCCGGATTGTCCCAATGTACCAAATACGGGTTCTAACAGGACTGGCCTTACATACCTTTTCACCTTTCTAGCTTGCCGACTAAACGCTTCCTTCCAAGTTCATAATTCTACATTCAAGGGAATTCGTACTAAGATTAGATAATCGGAAACATACTTGAAGCTAAGCTAAAGCTAATGAAAATTGAAGGCGACATCTCCTTTGTTTTTACAACTTTCTCCATATAATATACGACTCCCAAACATCAATAATAACACTACCAATACCATAATCAATAAACTTTGTTAAGTTAGTCATTATTCAATTCTCAAAATTCCCTCTCAAAGTCCTTCGTAACCATAGCCATAATACAACACCAAATTCCTCCTCATATAATGCTTCTCGTATGTTCTTAATACCGTTTATATGATTATACTAATAGCATGTCAAGAATCATGATTCATGACAAACTACTACTCAAGAATACCACTATTCTCATATTTGTAACCCATTTTCTACTTTCTTCCATAATCCAAGTCATTCAATCACTCAATACTCTTAAAAGCATGAAACAAACATAAAAATCACCTTTGATTATGAAGGAATGGGTTTTGGATGGAAATACTTCACTTGGAGAAAACCACAGCTTGATTCCAAAGAGATTTCCTAGCTTCCATCAATCCTAGCTAGCATTCTTGCACTTGATTCTACTAGTTTTGGTCTTTGATCTTTGATTTCACTTGAATTCATGTAAATGGAGTGTGTGGAATATTTTAGAGGTTTAGAGAGAAGTGGAGGAAATAATAAATGACAAATAAGACTTGCAGTCATCTTTTTATAAAAGATAAAAATTGCCCGTCGGGAGTTATACGGACCCTTATACGGTCCGTATAAGTAACCATATAACTCCATCAGTGATGGACCTTCACTGTCAAGGTTATATTATACGGACCGTATAATATTATATGGACTGTATAAATGGTCGTATAAGGTCGTATAATCCACCTTCTCTCTGAACTTGTTCTTATCGTTTCGTTTGATCTCCAATCCTTATGGAACCTTCTTAGCACTTGTTTAACATTTCATTAACAATCTAAAGGGCGTTATAACTTTTCCTCAAGATATTATTAAACCAACATTAGCTCGGCACTTTGCAAATCCTTTTTAAAACACGACTTATACTTGACATTCTTCAACAAACTTTCTTCTCTTTCCTCAAATGTCTTTGGAATCTTAATTAGAATCGTTAAGTACCCCTTCTTACTTATAGGGACGTCATCTACTTCCTACCTTGCATTAGTCTATCTACCACATGACGACATGAAATTTTTTGAGGTGTAACACTCTTCCCCCCTTTAATGTTAAGTTCTCGAAAATTCTACAGAAATTTCACCGGAGTTTTCACTGTAATATGGCGCTACCATCCTATCATAACAACCCACAATAACATCACCTCACAGGGATACAACACAATAGTAAGAAATTATGGCCACACACGACCAAAAACTTTAAAAAGAAAGCATTACATACCTCATAATACTGATGTCTCATCTTGAATCTCTTCTGGGGGTGGAAACAATTGTGGATATTTGGACTTAAATGTTTTCTTCCTTCCCAGTCATTTCCTCTCGATTATTATTTCTCCCCAAGATAACCAGCTTGATCCTACCTCTTTATTTCAAAGTTTCCGTACTTGCCTATCTAGTATGGCAATGGGTACCTCTTCATAACCCCAACCTTTCCGTGACTTGAACATCGTATTATGGGCCACGATCTAGTAGGATCTCAGACACACTTATGGAGGCGTTGATACATGAAAAAAGCTGGATGGAGTGATTCAAGTTACAGGTAAGTCCGGCTACGCCAAGCTACTTGGCCTATCTTGCGGACAATCTTTATAAGGTCTAATGTATCGAGGACTTAACTTTTCCCTTCTTGCCAAATCTCGTCACGCCTTTCATCGGTGATACCTTCAAGAATACCCAATCATCGACTTGGAATTCTAAGTCCTCGCAGAAGGCGGTTGTCGATATAAGATTTAAGCGACTTTAAACATCCCGATGTCGATCTCGAATAACCTTGATCTTTTCAGTAACATTGAATCAACTCGGACCTATTAGATATACCTATCCTACTTGAACCACCGAATTGAGGATCTACACTTTTTTCATAGAGAGCTTCATACGGGACCGTCGAATCTTTGGAATAGTAGTTGTTGTTGTGTCACGAACTCGATAAGAGCCAAGTGACCATCCCGGCTACCCCAAAATCTAGCATTCATGCCGTAACACTATGTCTTCCCGAAGGTCTTAATAGTGCGTTCGACTTGTCCATCGGTTTGTGGATGGAATGCCATCTTGAGCCGCTTCGGAGTCCCAACACCGCTGAAAGGATCTTGAGGTAGGTTTGTAAATTATGCTCGTCTATCTTTGTAATAATAGATATCGGGACACCATGAAGTCGCGCTATCTCTTAAGATATAACCTTACTTGATATCTTACTGCTTAGAATATGTGGTTATTTGGAAGAAAAATGAGCTGATTTATAAATTACGTCAACAATTACCCATATGGAGTCATACTTGCGTCGGGAGCAGGGGCAGCCTTACAATGAAATCCATGTTGATCTTTGCCCATTCCATTTGGAATTTTCGTAGCTTGGCAATCCTCTGGCTTTGATGCTCAATTTTCACTTGTTGACAATTTGGACATTGAGCTACAAATTCGGCTATGTCTTTCATCATTCCATCCCACTAATACATTTGCTTGAGATCGTGATACATCTTTGTCGCTCCTGGGTGAATAGAATACCGAGTAATGAAGCTCTTGCAGAATGTGACGACGTAGCCCCTTGACGTTTGGAGGTATGGCTTTGTCTCGGTACCTAGGAACTCCATCTGTAGAAACTTCAAATGGCGTCTTCTCTTTCTTAGGAAATATATCTCTTTAGTGACTCAACTGAGGGTCTTCATATTTGTTTTATCCCGCATTTTTGTACATTGGGATATTTTAAGCTAATCCCGATAAGTTTAAGGACAAGACTATTTTGGGATACGAGATAGAGACTTTTAACCTCCGATTCTTTTTTTGCACAAGTTGCTTATAAATTTTAATTGGTATGAAATTATTAATGGAAATTAGGGATTAATTAACCATGATTAGATTATTAAGTGGGATTAAAAATCTAATTATTTCATTAATTGGCCATTAGTGGCCGTGTGGGCCCCACCCATGGCATGGCCAAATTTGATTGGATCAAGCCATGAGTGGGACATGTGTCCAAATTGTAGGAACCATATTTAAGGTTAATTGATGACTAAGAGCTCATTCATCATCTTCACAACTTAGGAAATTTAGAGATAGAGAGAAGATAGCTCGGCCATGGTAGCCGACTTGAGTCTTTGAAGTATTGATCAAAAATTAATTTTCTACAAAGGATTCCAACCAATTGGAAGGTCCCACACAGTAACGTGAAGTAGCCATTGGAGCAATCAAAATATTCATTCTTACTTGATTCACAGAATTCTAGCCAAGTTGAGAAGTCGAGTGTTAAGGTAAAGGTTTAATCTTCTCTTACATGTATTAAGAGGGTGGTTTGAGCATGTTGTAATGTGTAGATATGGATGAAATTCATAGAATTATGTATGTTGGTGTTGAAGCCGTGTAGGGGCTGTTTTGTGTAAAAGATGGTGAACTAATTTTTCTTAGTATTTTGGTTGTTATTGTTATGGATTTTATGATGAGAATGAAGGTATTTAATGGTTCAATTTGGAGTTGTAATTGTTTGTGGGCTGTTGTAAAAGTTAATATGTTGTTAGTATAGTTTCTTGCATTTAAACGAATAATGTTATTAACGTGTGGTTGTTGGTATAGTTCATGAATTTGGATGAAAAGAATGGGTTAGGAATGTATAATAAACATAAATGGTTTTATTTGGCATTATTAAAGTAGGCGTTAAATGAGATTATCGGGCATCCTTAAGTTACTAGGGTTTTTTA
>NW_026721218.1:0-9155 GCF_029784015.1 Lycium ferocissimum
GGCCCCGAACGATTCGGGGAAGGGGGAGTTTAGAGGAGAGTACGACAAGAGTACGATAACGAGTAAATTGCGGAGACATCGCGAGTAGTTAATGAGAAAAGGCCGGGATTCGGTAGTAACAATACGGTGATAATAATTTGTGTGCATTAAGGAAAAGGTGTAAAGATGGTTTAAACTAGGGTACCGAGAGAGAATTTGCATTAAGGACGGATAGGGCATGGCTATGGTTGGACTAAAGATCTATTCCAATACCGGTCGTAAGGGAAAGAAGGGCGTAGACAAAGTGAGACAGACACGAGGATTAGTGAAACCGTGCTAAGGCAGTTGGAACTAAATAGAGCACATTCGCTTATTTTTGTAAAGATTGCGACATAATGTGTGACCGGAAAGTTAAGAGCAAGACACGAAAAGGGACAATAGAAGGGTTGAATTAATGATAAAGAGATAACTTAGAGAGTAATGTGTTTAGAGTATTACAAGTTGAGTATAAGATGGTGTGAGCAAGATGATCGGAATTAGTTGGCTACCAAAAGCGGCGAATTTATGTGTTCCACGAAAGGCGTAATAAGGTTCGGCGAAGGAGGAAAAGTCTAACGCAAGATATGCCTTGGACCTTGTTATAATGTTGTAAGGCAAGAATGTTGCGCACTAAAGACGTGACCCTCTTAAAGTATTGGGACGAATAATAATGGAAAGGAGACGACTTGAGAAAATTTGAAAAAGAGGTAAAGGAGAATACCATCGGTAAATCGTATAGTACACTATGTGTTACATCCCGTATTTTTGAACGACGGGACGATTCCTAAGTTAACTATGATAAGTTAAGGTCGGGACCATTCCGGGTGCGAAGTCGGACGTTTGACCTTCGATTGTGTTGTAAGACCTAAGTGTGCATGAGTTTGTTGGCATGGAGCATTTAAGAAAATTTGGGACCAAAGATGGAATATGTGGAAGTTGCCAATTATTGAAAAAAAGGGGGCCATGTGGCCGGCCACTTTTGGAGTGGGCCATGTCCACATGGTTGGCTATTAGTTGAAATTAAAAGATGACTTAGTCATCTTAGTCCATCATTTTTACCACCTAGAAAAATCAAGAAGATTGGAGAAAAAAAAGAGTCAAGTGGTTCGGCCATGGCTATGGAAAAATCAAGACCAAGATTAAGCCATCCCAAAATTATTTCTTCTAAGAAAATCTACTAATCGGAGGGTGCTTGATAACGTGGAGTTGTCGTTTCAAGCGTTGGACTACTCGTTTTCATCCTTGGCCAACTTTAGACAAGTTGAGGAGTTGTGTGAAGAAAGGTAAGTTTAATCTTGTTTTAATGAGTTATGGAAGGTTTATGTGTGTTGTAGTATGATAATATGGATGAAATTCATGAGATATGGTATGTTAGTGTTGTAGCCGTGTGGTGTGTTGTGTAGTAGTAGTAATGGATTAATTGTATTTAGTGTGTTTGCATGTTGTTATGAAGTGTAGAGATGGATGGAAGTCATGGAAGTTGTGTGATGTTGTTGTAGCCGAAAATGGACAATCTTGTATGTTAAAGAATGAACTAAGTTTTATGTAGTATGTTTGGTTGTTGTAGTGTGTTGAAATGAATAAAAATCATGAAGCATGTATGTTGGTGTGTTGGCCGAATATGGCCTCTTATGTGTGTCAAGGAATGAATTAGTTTCCTTGGAATTTTGGTTGTGGTTGTTATGTGGATTTTATGTTGGAAATGAGAGTTTGATGATTCAAGTTGGTATTGTAAGTGTTATGGGTCGTTTTGGAAGATTTTGTGTATTTAGTGTAATTTTTATATTTATGGAAATGACATGGTTAGAGTGTAGATTGTTGGAGCAAATCATGATTTGAAACCAAAGAATGTGTTGAGTTGAGGTCCTCGGGTTTGGGAACAATTTCGTGGATTGGAGTATTTGTTGGATTGTTGGAAATATTGTGTGAATTGTTTGAAGAGTTCTTGAATATTGTTTGAATGGTTTTGGATTGTAATTGAGTATGTGTTAGTTTGACTACATGTTGGTTTGTATGTATGTAGTTGTAGTGAGCATAATTGGAATATTGTTGGAATGTGTGTGGAGAAGGATTATTAATGTTCGAATGTGTTTGAATTGATTATGGATATTGTTGGAATGATTGTTGGTGTTGTTGTGTTGTTGAATTTGGCGAGTTGAATTCTCGGGTTGGTCTATTTTCGGGAAGTCTTTTTGCCCAAATTTCCATAGAATTATGTGTTAGTTTGGAAATGAGCTCTTAACTCGCTATGGTTGACGTTGGTATTTATTGATGTTATGTAGATCTTGGAGAATTCGAGATATAGGTTTGATTTGGATTAGCGTTGTGTGCGAGCGAGGTATGTAAAGCTTAACTCTTCTTTCTTTTGGCATGTCTTAGTTGAATATAGGCTACGATACGAGCCTCGAGAAAATTCCATTCTCACAATCCGAGCATGTCTATGATCCGCGTTTGTCTTTTGGTACTCGTATGTTGATGTGAGAAAATATTGGTTTTGATGTTGTTGGAAAAATTGATTTTAAAGTTGCATAAAAACTTGGTTTTCAAAAGAGTTTTATTCTTAAACGATGTTGAAACTACGAACGTTCATAACTTTCGACTAAGGGCTCGGATTGCCTCGATATCGTTGTGGGAGGTTGTATGACGTGTGATGAGTATGTTTTTCATAGGCGGGCCCGACTCGGGTTGACACTCATCCGTGGGTCCCGCGACCTTCCTTTGTACTTTTCTGATGACGTTTGAAAGAGTTTGGTGTGACGATTTTACCGATTCCCAAGTATGGTCACTTTACTTACTTTTTGAACTTATGATAACGATTTTATGCATATGGTTACTCACGACTCTGCTCGTGCGTGTTGTTGGTACATCTTTCACGGTTCGGGCCGGTTATCTTGTCGTGCGCACTATGATATATTCCGGTGTTATCCGTGTTAAGGTTCCCGAGACCTCGCCGTAGGCCGGGTTCCGTTTATGGAGTTATCGCATTATACGGCTTATGATGTGTTGTGATGATGTGTTACGTTCGGGGTTGTACGGAGATTTGAAACCTTCGGTGTTATGCCGTGTTATGGCGCCATCGATGGGCGGCGACCATATTTTCTGTGCCCTATGCATGGTTTGTATTTTTGAAAATAAACATTTGGCATTTTGGAAATGTACTTACTTTCGGTCTTGTTTGAGTGTGACTCGGTTTGTTCATCGTATTTTCTGCTTTGCCTACTCGCACATATTCCGCATCGACCCCACTTCTTCGGGGCCGCGTTTCATGCCCGCAGTACGTGACGCCCGCCTTGGCGAATCCGCCGCTTAGGAGACCTATCTGCCGTGTTGGAGTGCTCCTTTTTATCCGAGCCTATATCTTGGTATATACTCGTTCGTTGCATATGTGTGTGTGTGTGTGTGTATGTGTTCAGGGGTACGGCGGGGCCCTGTCCCGTCATATGATTCTGTTGGTTTGTTTAGAGGCCTGTAGACGTATATGTGGGTTGTGTGCCTACCCTGTACAGGTGTGTTCGTATGTTATACGTTTTGGGCGATCCTGTTCGCCGTGGCAGCCTTGTCGGCTTGCATATATATATATTTTGGGCCGTTGTGCCATTGATAGCCTCGCGGCTTCTATGTATGTGTATGGTTGTGTTTGAGACAGCGTTTGATATTCGTATGTGCATAAGCCAGCTGTGTGTGATTCGGGTTTGATGAGTGTGTTTGGGTGCCCAACTCGGGCACTAATCACGGCCACGGGTTGGGTCATGACACTATGGCAATAAAGGGAAACCCCCGAGATCCTTATAAGACTCTATGAGATTAGTTGAACATTCGAGGACGAATGTTCTAAAGGGGGAAGGATTTTATATCCCGTATTTCGTACGTCGGGATAATCCGAGTCAACCTTGATAAGTTAAGGACAAAGCCATTCGGATACGAAGTCGAGATTTCAACCACAATTATGTTTTAAGATGTAAGTGTGCATGATAAGGTGGTATGGAATATTAAGGAAACATTTGGGGTCAAAAGCTATTTTTGGAAAGTATTCTATTTTTGGAAAAGTAATTAGTTCATGAAAATGCAAAAAAAAAAAAAAAAAAAAAAAAAGAGAGAAATAAGGGGCTAGGTGGCCGGCCATGTGGCATGTGGGCCATGGCCACATGGTTGGCTATTATGGAAATAAAAAGATCACTAAGTCATCTTATTTCACCACTTTCATCTTTAGAAATTTCAAGAAGAGAGATTGGGGAGAGAAGATAAGAGGCCATTCGGCCAACAACAAGAACAATCAAGATCAAGATTTGGCCACCAAAAAAATTATTTCTTCAAGCAAACTTACTAATTGAAGGGTGCTTAGCAACGTGGAGTCGTTGTTTTAAGCAATAGCCTACCCGTTTCCTTCATTCACCGCCCTAGCTAAGTGGTAAAGTTGAAGAAGAAAGGTGAGTTCTAATCTTATTTTTATATGTTATGCATGGTTTATGTATGTTGTTAAGTGTGAGAATGAATGAAAATCATGAAAATATGGAAGTGGAAGTGTAGCCGTGTGTGAGTGTGTGTGGCCGTGTATATGTGTATGTTGTGTAGGAGTAATGGATTAATGTTAATTAGCATGTTTGGGGTGTTGTTGTAGTGTATGGAAATAGATAAAAAATCATGGAAGTTGTATGTTGAAGTGGTGGCCGAAAATGGGTGGTTTTGTATATTAAGGAATGAATAAATTTTATGTGGTATTTTAGTTGTTGTCGTATGGACTCTATGTTGATAATGAAAGTTTAATGAATCAATTTGAAGTTGTGATGGTTGTGGGCTGATTTGGAAGTCAATGTAATTCTTATGTAGATTTTATGTTTAGGATAATGACATTGTTAAAATGAAGATTGTTGGTGTAATTCATGAGTCTTGGAAGAAAGAAATGCGTTAGTGTCGTTTATGTTGAGTTGGGGAGATTTCGGGAAAGGTGGTGGTGTGGTTGGATTGTTTGAAATATTGTGTGAGTTGTCTAAAGTGTTCTTGAATATTGTTTGAATAGTTTTGGATTAGTAATCGAATGTATAAACATTGATATTGGTTGGAATGTAAGTAGTTGAAGTGAGTATGTTGGGATATTGTGAATGTTGTTGAATTATGTAAAAGGAGCTATTAATGTTAATATGCATTTTGAATTGATTATTGATGTTGTAGTTTGGTTGTTGGTGTTGTTGTTGATGAGTTTGGCCGAGTTGAAATCTCGGGGTTGGTGTATTTACAGGGGAAATCTTTGCCCAAATTTGTAGAATTTGGTGTTTGTTTGGAATCGGGTTCCTAAATGCCTTTAGCTAACGTTGATATTTAATGACGTATTGTAGATCTTGGGAAATCCGCGACGTAAATTTTGATTAGCTTTGAGGACGTACGAGGTATGTAAATCTCACCCTTTCTTTCTTTGGCATGTCCTAGTATAATTAGGCTACGACATGAGCTTCGAGGTAATTCCACTCTTAAGTTCAGTATATTTATGATTCATATGTCCTTAGTGATGTTAATATCCTTAATATGGTCATGTTATGGTCTTTATGTCTTGATATGGCTGAATGTAGAATGTTGTATAAACGGTTTCGTTTTAAAAGAATCCTATGTCTAGAAACGTTCGTAACTTTCGTGAAAATGGAACCGGATTAATGCGAAACGTTCGTAGGAAGTTTTATAATGCATAATGATGTTAACTTTCATGGGCGGGGCCATTGGTTGATGCATATCCGGGATCCCCGAGATTTACTTTTGTATGGTCTTACCGACTTGTTTTGAAAGAACCTAACACGAATTCCGTTTGGAATTTCGAGCGTCGGTTATTTACTATTTCATTGAGTCGTAATGATGATTTATATGCATGGTCTCTCACTACTCGCTCGTGCGAGTCGTTGCTATTTCATTCACCGCGTCCGGGCCAGGGCATGTATTCGTGCAATTTCACCGCATTGTTCACCGCGTCCCTCACTAGAGGGTCGGGGCACGTTATATATATATATATATATATATATATATATATATATATATATATATATATATATATGATATATGATGATGATGTGATGATGGGGAGGTGGCCGAGGATGGCATATGATGATTCTATTCACCGCGTGCTTCACTAGAGGGCCGGGCACGTTAAATGTACACATATATGATGATTTTACTTACCGCGTCCCTCACTAGAGGGCCGGGGCATGTTATGTATGCATATGTTTAAGATGATTTTCTATTTATGTCACTCAGACCATTTATGATTTTGAAATGCATGAGTAACGTTTTAAGGTAAGCTTTATGAGTTCTGGTGACTGTACTATTTTCTCTGTCTTCTTTATTTCCGTACGATTGAGTTGCTGTGTTCTATGCTTTACATGCTCAGTACATATTCCGTACTGACCCCCTTTCTTCGGGGGTCCGCGTTTCGTCATGCCGCGTGTACGAGATACTCGCTTGGGTGAGCCGCCGACTTAGGATCCCTACTCGGCCATTTTGGAGAGCTCCTCGTCCGGAGCGTGTATTGGTACAGCCTCTCTTGTTATACATTCGTTCATGTTTGTTCGTGACGGCGGGGCCCCGTCCGTCATACGATTCTATTATTACTCGTAGAGGTCCGTAGACATGTATGTGGGTTATGGGTAGCATTGTTCGGCCGTGTGTGTTCTCGTATATTTCGGAGCTATGTGTATGACATGTATATATATGTGTATGTGTGATGTCGTGCCTTTACGTCCGCATAAGTTCTTATTCGTTTGCTATGATCTCGATTATAATGAATAGGTGGGTACGAGTGCCCGGCTGGGCACTAGTCACGGCCTACGAGTGCCGGGTCGTGACAGCCCCTGCCGGAGGGGCACCCTCTCTTCGGACAGCTCCCGTGACTCGTACCAGTGGCCACATCATGCAATCGGTATGATGCTAACTCACAATCGTACTCGGTCTCGAAGCCTTAATAAGCCATAACGTACGCTGCATCTCCCGAACAAACTCATGAGGGTCCTCCGCGGGCTTTGACCCGAAAAACTTTGGGGGACCACATGTCAGAAAATCACGGGCCCTCGAACTGTCACGTCGGTCCGCCTGATCACCCCCTACTCCGTGCCTGTGGGCCTGCCTCGCTACCAATCGGGTCAATAACTGGACCGCCTCTCGCATGGCCCCATCCTCCGCGCCCGGCCGGGAGCAGCGCTAGAGGCGCGGCGCTCGAACCTCGGGGGGGCGGTGGAGCCGCCCCAAACTCGTGGTCGCTCCAAATCCTACGACACGTGGGTAAGCGGGGCCGGCGCATCGGGCACAATCTCGGTACGAGCTCGGCACGGGCCTCGGTAACTCTCCGGCTCGGGCCGGTCTCCGTTATAACCCGTATTTTTCACCTTTGGGGAATCTCGGAATTTTCGAGACAAGTTAAGGACAATGAAATGCATTGACCTTGTTTGGTTCATAAGTTGGTTATGGAAAATTTAGATGTGGAAATATTGGAAAAGCCTAAGAGCAAAATTAGAATTTTAGAAATTAGTTTCGGGAATTATCAAGCATGGGCTAAGGAAATTGGGCTTGGAATGTGAAAAAAAAAAGGGGGAAAATTTGGCCCAACCCAAGTAGGGTGGCCGGCCATGGCTTGCCTTGGCCCAACCCATGAGGTGGTCATGTGACAAGCCATGTGACCAACTAAATAAATTATAAGAGGCATCATGGTTCAAGAAAATTCAAGAACAAATGAGAAGAGAAAAATAAGAGCAACAAGAACAAAGGAAAGAGAGAGTATTCGGCTGGCCATGGTGCACTTCACCCTTCAAAAATCTTGATCCCAAAATTATTTTCTTGCTATATTCCTACCAATTCAAGGTCCCTCTACAATGTGGTGCAATTATTTCGGAAGATAACCCGTTGGTTTCGTCGTTTGGATGAATTGGTGAAGTGAAGAAACTTGAAAAGGAAGGTAAGAATTCACCTTCTATTTATGTTATGAAGGTTTGGTTGTGTTGTAGTATATGGAAATAAGTAGAAATTATGAGAATATGGGAGTTTGCGTGGAATATGAATGTATGCATGTGGCGAATATGTGTAGTGTAATTATGTTGAGTTTTATGTTGTATTTTAGTTGTGCTTATGATGGAATTTATATTGGAAATGAAAGATGGATGAATTTGATGGAATATGGAAATGTAGGGTGTGGCCGTGTAGTATAGAGAATTGAATGGAAGTGAATTATCTTTGCCTAATATGTTGGTTGTATTGTTGAGAATCTTGTAATGTAAATGAAGGAAAAATGACGTAAGTTTGTAGTGAAATGGAATGTTGAAGCTTATGTTGTTTTAAGTATGATTTTATGACCTTATGATAATTAAGTTGTTAAGGTGTGAATTATGATGGTTATTGATGAACTTGGAGGATAGGAATATGTTATGAATATGTATGTTAAAGATTAGAGGATCTGGATAAATTAAGACTTTGGTGGAAAGTTGTATTTTGTATAGTTTATGTGAATATTGTAGAAATGATATGGAATGCTTTCGAATGGCATTGTAATGATTTTAGTTAGTAATGAATGTGAATATGATGGCATTGATTTGGACGTGTGAAGTCGGAATGGGAGTTATTGCATTATGTCGGGAAGTAAGTTAATTATGTTATGTTGTGGCTTGTAGTGATTGTTGATGTTCTTGGTGTTGTTGTTGGGTTGTTGCTGACTATTTTGAGCCGAGTTGAAATGTCACGACCCGACTAGGGGGCCGCGACGAGCACCCGGTGCTACCCCACCCGGGTACCCATCATCATATAATCACATAATACTTAGGTGAGCCATAATCGTTCCAAATATTATAATTATACACCGTAATAGTCCCATTGGACAACGGCCATCATATATCAGTATCACGGGCATCTGTGCCACAACAACGTACATGGGCCGACGAGGCCGCAAGATAATATACAAAAATATGCCGTAAACCCTGACAGGCCGACATATCTATCCACATACACGTGACTACGAGCCTCTAAGAGTTTGACATATCATATGAGCGGGACGAGACCCCGCTATGCCCATAATTATGTACACAAAAGAGATAAGTACCCAAAAGCTACGGCCCAGGGAAAGGGCTCGCTTGAAATCTCCCAACGGCTATGAGCCCCCTCTGTCTCCTGTGACG
>NW_026721219.1:0-8312 GCF_029784015.1 Lycium ferocissimum
TTCGACTTTCTATACTATATTATTATAACTATTACGATAGAGCCCCAAGGAAAATGGGGGTCCATATCGGAGTGACATAAGGTCGGTAGCCCCCGACTACATTATGGAATAACTCCACCTTTGTCTCCCTTGAAGGAACTAGTAATATAAGGCGAGGCCATACGGAAGGGTAGTAATAAGAGGGAACATACGAAGATCCAACTTCAAAAGGGCGTCACTTATGTTCTTGCGTTTTAGAGTAGAAGTCGAGTTCAAGGAAACAAGGTTTAGGATTAGGAACTAACTCTATATTCTCATATCCATATTGAGTCCATGGCTCGAGATTTTCAACTATGAAGCCATATTCATCATATCATCATGGAAATACATTCATTAGGATAACTACACACTATAAAGGTTCTAGTGTACTCGCTTTCATTTAACAAATCATAGATGTTAGTGCAATTGTTTTACAAGATATGAAAACTTAATTCAATTCTATTGAATGAAAAAGGGTCAATTTCAATTTTGGATTTCTAGGAATAGGATCGTCCACGAGGCTCGTATTCATCCTATTATGTCTAACATGCCAAAGAAGGAAGGGTAAAGCCTACATACTTTCCTTCTTACACTTCTCCAAATTCAAGCTCCAATTCGCAAAATCTCATTTGGTCACATTCGCCAAACATTAATTAGAGCATTTAGAAATCAAATCTTAAAGTAACACTTGTCACCAAATTTCGGCAGCACTCTATAAATACACCATCTCCAAAACTTCAACTTAGCAAATTTTAATCAACAACAATCCGGGAATTCAACCCGGCCAATCTATCAACAACAATGCCAACAATTATACTAACAATTTCAATAAAAACAATAACCACACTTCTCTCTTTCAAATTCATAAACTATTTCGACAATCTCATATGTTAACAACATCATTTCCATAAATTTAAGAAAACATATTGAAATCAATTAAGCTCCAAATCGCCCCCCCAACATACAATGTGGCGAAACCTTCTACTTCCATTAGGAACATTCATAACACATTTTCTTCCTCCAGAGTTCATAAATTACCTCCACAATCCCATACATTACAACATGATCTTTACAATTATGAGAAAACGTATTAAAATCATATTGACTTTCAAAACAGCCCACAACAATTGCAACACCAACATAAGTCATTAAATCTTCATTTCACCTTGTAGAATTCACAATACGACAACCAAAATACTACATAGAATTAATTCATCATGTTCCATCGAAAACAGCCCCTACACGGCTAAGCTTCAACATACATAAATTCATGAAGTTCATCCGTTCCTTCACATTACAACATGCTCAACTATCCGTAATACAACAATCCAAACATGCTAAGTAAATTAATTCTTCATTCCTATACCATATCATATACACACGGCTACACCTCATATACCATAATTCCATGAACTTCATCCATTTCTACCTACTTCAACATACATAATTCATCCACAAAACACGTAAAGAAAATTAAGCCTTGCCTTTTCCATACAATTCCTCCACACGGCTAGGAGTATCTATAACAACAACGAATGCTCCTCTTGTTCCAACAACTTCTCCACGTTGACGAGGACCTTCCAATTGGTAGGAAAGCATGAAAGAACAAAATTTTCTTGATCAAACTCATGGGACTGGTTCGACCAGCCCCTTTTCGTCGTTTTTCTCCTTCTCTCTTTTCTCCTTCTTTCTTGAATTTTCTAGAGAAGTAAATAATGAAGTGTTGTGCCTCCCTTCTCATGACTTGCTCATATATATATATATATATAAGTATATGCACATGGCTGATCATGTGCTCTTCTTTTCTCTTTTTTTTTCTTTTTCTTTCCCTCCAAATTTCTCCATTTTTCTAGATTTTTCCTTAAGTCACAAAAGATGAAGAGTTGTCTTGCTTGCCTTGTCATCTTTGTTTTCATGCACATTTAGTCCCTACAAATACAAGGTGACCACATGTACCTCTTCATGGCTTAAGACAATTGGCCAACCATGGGTGGGACCCACGGCCACTTGGCCCTCTTGGCTTTTTGAAATATTTCCTCCACTCTTAACTTACTTTCCTTATTCCAAATGTACCCCTTGTACTTTTTAATAAAAAAAATGAATATCCCTTTTTCAAAAGTCAAAAAAAAGCCGTCCCCTTCCCCCAATTGTCTTAAAATATTCCCACGTACAAAAAGCGGAAAAACACCTCCCCCCGTGGTGTCGCCCTCCTCCCCCCTGGTGTTCGGCCCGGCGGTATCTCCCCCATATAAGCGCGGTGTAATATCATCTCATTCTTATCATAATGTACCTCATAAGCAAATAGAAACCAAAAAAAGGGAGTTTTAATTTTTCGGGGGGGGCGTAAGGTCGTAAACCCCAAATTTCATTATGGAGCATTTATAAACATTCCCTCCCAAAAAAACAGATGTAAGGTGAGGTATATAAATAAACAACATCATTATCTTTATAGAAAATCTATCATGAATTCTGGATCTTTAGACTTAAGTCCTCTCTCTTTCATACTTTGTATCTCTTATCTCTTAATATTCATAATTATAGACTTTATTTTCCCAATGTGGGAAAATTTTTGAAGAAGGAGGAAAATCATGTTATAGGATTCATCCTTAAACCTCCATATTTTGTTTAATATTTTTCCCTTTGTTTTTTTAATGTAATTCCCCCAAAGAATTCGTTTAACATTAGCTAAACAATTATAAAAACGTGCTTACTAAAGCAGAGGAAATTGGGCCATTTTTTTTTTTATACGACTTTCCTTTTCCCATTCAACCCCCAAACCATAACAACAATCCAATTCATAAACAATTCTTCTTTCGTTACCCAAATTTCATAATTTCACTTCAAATTCTCCTAATCATGGTCATAGTTCACTATCGCGTTTTTCACATATAATCCTTTTTGTTCTAAATGTCATTCATAACATATTCTAATCACAACTATCAATATCCACAATTCAATCCAAGCTTTATTCAAAAATGACCTATTCCAAATTTTTACCATTTCCTTTTCCTTCTAAAACCAAATGTTTCAAATTTTCAATACTTAAAAAACATGAAAAGATCATGAAACTTACCTTAGATAGTGTGGAACAAGCCTTGGGGGTCTCTTCCCCCAAAAACCCAATTGCCCAAGGGATTTTTTGACTTAGATGAATTTTAATGTGTTTCTACACTTGGTTCACTTAAATTTTGATATTGATTTTTGATTTCCTTTGTTTCCTTGTATATAAAGTATGTGGAACCTTCTGAGGTCTTGAGAAAATGAAGAAAGTGGAAATAAATTAAGAAGGGGAACAGTATTTATGTTTGCAACTTAATCTTTTGGGGGACTTCCACAATTATAGGGCCCGTGAAACATTACACCCCGTATAAGTGGTAGGGGTTCCAGCGTCTTCTTTTTTGGGGTGTTTAAACCCCTTATAAAAAAGTATAAGTCGGTCGTATCCCCTTTTCGAAATGATCTCCGTCTTCGTTTGTTTCCCCAATCCTTTGGAACCTTCGACACTTGTTTCCCTTCATTAACAATCTAAGGGATGTTTGACCCTTCCCCCGCATCTTAAACGTCATTAACTCGAATCTAAATCTTGCCCAAAAATATAACTTGCTTTAAACAACTTTTTCCCTTACCTTAAATGTCTTTGAAATCTCGATTGGGGTCGTCAAATGCTATTTCTTGCTTTTAAAACAAGTATCGTTTTCCCTTTGAAGTCTTTTCCCCGTACGCTAACGGGAAATTTCGAGGTGAAACATCCCGCCGGGAAGAAAATAAATATGCCCCGAATTTTCAACCATCCCAAGTAAAATCAACCCAACCCACATGCCTTGACATTTTAAACGAGGGGCCCCTTTGGATAGCTTGGGCTGTACCCAAATAGTCCTTGGACGGCCCCCGGCATTTGATGGCCCCTTCGGCCCGGCTTAAAAAGGGCCCCCCTTCGGGCGCCCCCGCAACAAGATCCCCTTCGGGCCCCCGGCTTAATAATGAGGGGCCCTTCGGGGGGGGCCGGCAACAATGAGGGCCCCTTGGGGTCCCTTTTTCCCCTTAACAATAGGGCCCTTCGGGGTCCGGCTTAATATTCAATCTGTCAACCAAACTCTCCAAAATATCAATTTCATCTATCATAATATAATCCTTATCACAATCCGTTATTCCCTTGTTTTCAAAAAAGTTTCAAATTGTTTCTTGACTGGGGAGGACATTTTGGGTTTGAGGGTAGAATTGTTGAAATTCTTTCCCATTTTTATCTTTTCTCTTTTTCCCTTTAAAAGAAAAAAGCATATAAATACAAAGGGATGTTTGGGAATGAAAACATAAATCTAAAAATGAAGTAGTAAAATTCCCCCCCCCGGAGGGTTTTGAAAATCAAACTTTTGTTTCCTTTAGTAAAAAACTTTTTTTCCGAAATCGTTGAAACCAAAACCCTTTTCTTTTGGGCCCCCTTATGGGTGTTCTCTTGGAAAGAATAGGGTACTACCTAACCCCTCCAAAAGCATTTATCCTTCTTTTCTAAAAAGGGAATAAAAGGGGAAAATTTTGGAATGAATAACAACAAGGATCAGCCAAAAAAAAGGTTTGCCTTACAACGAGGTTACATTTCACTTTCCCAAATTACTTCTTTTTTGCTTTGTAAAATCATTCTAGTCTGTAATACTATAAAACTATTCCTATTATTAGGGTTGTCATTATACTTATTTAAGCCCCAATTAAATCTTTCTAAAACTATCGAAATTTGGGGATCTCCCGTTTTTATCCTAAAATCTCAAATTTGAAACAAAAAAAACAACAATCCAATATCAACAACATTTTTCCACCCAAATTTCCCCACACCACCGATGTTTGATCCCCTTTTCGACCCATAAATTCAATACGCTCAGTATAACTTTTCCTCCGTAGATAAGCTTAAATCAATACTAATAAGGGAAAAATTCTATTTTCCCTTTGTTTCAATATGTTTGATTACCCAATGAATCCAACAGTTTCATCGCATTGTTTATAATCGCCCTTTTGTTGTCCCAACTTAGATTGGGATTTCCTTTAAAAAAAATTGGGGGCGAAAGTTGGGAGAATTTTCTAGAAAGGTTTGGGGAAAAATTTGGAGCATTTCTTTGAAAAATAGGGTTTTTGGATCAGATTTGATCCAAATAGTGGGTCAAATTCGGGGCGGGGGGGGGGGAGGGAGGCGCGGGGCGGGCGACGGGGCGGCGCTTTTTTCCTGGTAATGCCCATAATTCTCCCTTGATCCGTATCGACGAGCGGTTTGTTGCGCTAGAAACTAACAGACAATTTTATTTTAGGCTTTTATTTTTTTCAAAATTCCCCCTACTAAAAAATATTCTTTCTCCCAAATTTTGGGGCCCAAAATTTCCCCTCATTTCTCTTCCAAGTTCCAACAAATTTAATTTTTAATTCACTTGCCCTTAAACCTTCCATAGCTTACTATTTGCCCAAATCCTTATAACCATAAGTTAAACACATATAAGCTCACGTACCTCTGAAAGGTAGCTCGAATTCAACATACGAAACTAGGGGGTGTAACACTATAAATAAAACCCCCAACCCTCACAATTTAGAGTTTTCACCCCCAAAAAAAGCTCTGTTTCGAGTTAAAAACTTGAAATCGATATTAGTATAATTTTAGACTTTAGCCTAAAAAGGGTTCGAGTGTCTCTTATTTTAAAAATTTTTTATTTACTTTGTTTTTTTTGTTTTGTGTGGGGAAGAATTGGAAAGGGTCCCAAATTGTTTTTGAAAAAGGGCCAAAAAAAAGGTTTTTTATCTTATTGTTCTTTTATTACTTTGATTTTCTATTTTATGTAAGTTTAATTCGTGATTTGTTTTTTTCAATTAGTTTGACTTAATATGTTCTCTTTTTTTTCTATTTACCCCTTTATTAGTTGTGAGTTTTAAAAAAGGTGTTAATTTGAAGATTTTTTCCCTTTTATCATATTTATGTAAACTTCCTTGTTCGTTAACAATTTGTTATAGTAATTAATGTAGATGTGTTAGCTTAAGATTGATCCCTTAACCCTAATCAATTGTTTTGCTCTTTATGATGGGAACCCTTAATTAGCCAATAAACCCTTCAAATTAGGTCAAAAAATGAAATTTTACTTTGTTTAGACTTACAAATGTAGTAGTAACCCCCTTGTTATCGTCTAAATAGGATTATGAAAGGTTCGGGGAAGGGGGAGATAGTTTGAGCCTATTTGGATCTTTTTCTAGCTTGGCAAAGATTTACTTGAAAGAAAAGGTTTTTTAAATTAGGTATAGTAATCATAAAAAAAAAAAATGCATTTAACCCCCCCGTAAGAAGTAAAAAACCCACCTTGTCCTTTGTGTTATGAAATGAAAATGAAAGGCCTAATAGAACCTAACGGGTTTAATTGGCTCCTTACCCGATCGGACAAATTTATAATCCCAAATTGGGTATTGCTTGGAATCAACTTAGTATATGATTTTTTTTTGAAATGCTTTTCTTTCTTAATGTATTCCCTAGTGATTTAAATGTTGTATAGTGAAATGTATGACATTTCGAGTTTGCTTTCTTTTTTGTTGATTAAATCCATGATGGTAGGGCTTTCCAATTTGATAATAAATATGATTATGGGAGGTTAATATGTATAAGGGTTGAATAAGAAAAGCATGTTGTGTCTATTCTAGGAAGTTTTTCTTTGCGTGAATCAACTTTGGGGTTAAAAATTGAAATCAACCTTTGGGAGTGAAACACTTAGATTAGGGTGTCTTTAGGAAAAAAAAAGATCATGGGGTTTAAATATGTTTTTAGGAGGATTTAGTTTGAGATGGCAATTGGTTTTTGATGCTTAACTTGGTTGATTGATAAGGGAATAGAATTGGTGTGTGAGTGTGAACTACGTCACATGGCCAATGGAACTTTTAAAGGACCTTAGGTAGGGATTGGGAAAAAAAGGGAAAACTTGGTTTGTCCTTTTCCCCAAATAAAAGGCGCCTGGCATGCCTTAATGGTCATGGGATATATGTTTGCTTGAGTATTCGGTTCTTACTCTTATCAATAGACCAAAGGGTTAATGGAAATGTGAGTTCCAAAAAAAGTTTTAAGGCTACATATACAAGAGATATACTTTTGGGCCTTAGGAAAAGGAGGGGATATACTATAAACGTCACCCGACATAAAATTATATATATATGTTCTTATGGTGAGAGATGTTGGTATACAATAGATGTATACTTAAAAAGTAAGAGGGGGGGAGGGCTTAGTCTTAATTCTTAATTGTGTTCCTATTTGGAGCGAAAGGGCCGGCCCAATTTGATAAAAGGCCCCACTTTTGAAATCGGTAAAAAAAAAAAGGGGTTTGGTATTTTTCTTTTCGCTTTAGTTTTGGGCCGTAAGGCCCGTGGGATTAAATGTGTGTATAAATTGTATACGTATATATGTACACTATGTATATCTATGAATGTGATAAGTTAAAGAATGAAAATAACGGGGCCCTTTTCCCTTCTCCCGGCCACTTGGGGCCGAGCCCCCAAAAACCCGGGCAAATTCTTTCAAAATTATAGTCGATGAAGGGTATGGAAGTAGTATATAAACCTAGAAGACCTAGCCATGGGGGAAAAGCCAACTGGGGCTTGGTACACCCCAGCCTTCCCCTTTTTTCTTATTTTTTTTTACTTTTCTTTTTAAGTGTAATCTTGTTGTTTTTTTTATTTGTAAAACTTGTAAAAACTCGGATATATTTAAATTTATGGTTTGAATTGCCGTCTTAGGACAATGGATTTATGGCGTTTTTTTGACTTTAAAACCCCAAACAAATTTTCAAAACCCTTGTATAAATAGATTCTCAAGATGAAAAGTGTTTTTTTTACACGAGTTAAAATGGACGGGTAAAAAAAAAGGGTTCCCAATCTTGAACACTTTAACATTTCAAGATCAGAGTAAATAAAAACGGATCCATTGTAAAGAAAATTAAAACTAAGTATTGGTTCTAAAACAAATGAAAAGGAAAATGTTTTGGGGCAAGCCCCGTGACAAAGGAAACTTAGAGTACTCGACCAGTTTTAAAGTTTAAAAAGGAAAAGGGCCCAAGCCAGAATTTTGAAACAACAAGGAAATTGGGGTAAGCCAAGGAAAACAGAAAACTTTTTGTTGTATTACCTTTGGGAAAAATTTAAATAAATCCATTTGGTCCATGAATAAGATAATAAAGATACTAGTTTACAATTACAAGCGTTTGTAAATAACAAGACATTCGTAAAATACAAAAATTTTTATAAGGCGTTCTAAACATATTAAATGGGTGACCGGGGGTTTTTAAATG
>NW_026721220.1:0-8291 GCF_029784015.1 Lycium ferocissimum
TTACAAGAATCCAAGGTAAATCAAAGATCAACATCATTAATCCAAGGAAATCAAGTGAAGGGAGTCCCTAGGGTTGCTTGGAGTCAAGAAATCTCTTTGGATTGAAGTGGGGTTTTTTTCTTCAAGTAAAGGATTTCCATCCAAAACTTATTTCTACACAATCAAAGGTGAGTTTTATGATCATTTCATGCTATTTAGAATATTTAGAGGTTGAAAGACTTGGATTATGGAAGGAAGTAGAAGATGGGTTACAAATATGAGAATAGTAGTGTTTTTGAGTAGTAGCTTCATATGAATCGTGATTCTTGACACGTTATGAATATAATTTGTATAAATGATATTAAGATTTGTTGAAGATGATGTGTGTTGACGAATACAATGTAGTGTTGTAATTTTAATTATGGATGATTTGAAATGGAGTTGGGAGAATTGAATAATGTATGGTTGATGAAGATTGTTGATTATGATATTGTGATGTTGTTATTGATGTTTGGGAACTATTATATCATATGGAAAGTCGTAGAACGAGAGGAAATGCGCCCAATTTTGTTGCTTTGCTTGTTTAAGTACGTTTCCAATTATCTAATCTTAGACGATTACTTTGAATGTAGATTTCGAACTTGGAAGGAAGCGTATAGTCGGGAAGTTAGAAAGGCGAAAAGGTATGTGAGGCTAGTCCCTTCTTTTCAAAGGCATGATTCCTATGACATGATTCCCTTTATCTTTCCATGACTTTCTTACATTTCGGAACTATGAGTCTATATTTATAAAGAGCTTCTCATGAGATAAAGATAAGAGCCATATTATAAATTTCGATAATGATGATGATGAGTATATGTCTAAAGTTTCCCAAAGCCTATGATATGATATTTTTTATGAATTCAATGATTCTTTGATAATATTCATTGTTTTACCTCACCTTATGATGCTAGTTCCTTCAGGTGAGGGATGATTATGACTACCCCATAATGGAATCGGGGGTTCTCGACCTTACACACCCATAGAGTTATAGCTTATCCTTGAGTTTTTATGCATGCTTTTTGATAAGTATACGATGATGAGATTACACGTGCCTATATGGCCGGGCATACCGCTAAGGCGGGCGGTATATCACCATGTCGTAGGGGTAGGGAACCAGTGGCGGCATTTAGATATTTACCTGCCGGAGGCCGGACGTTGGCAATGATGATCACACCATACCTATATGGTCGGGCATTTATATATGCATACATGATATGATTAGTTTATGATGTGTTTAGATGTATTATTCCGCCTTAAGTGACATTCGTTATAGGTTGTTTCCCCATTTAGTTCCCTTATTCCTTTGATATGCTATTATTGTTCATGCCTTACACACTCGTACAATGTTCATCGCGTCCTTTCTTTTTTGGGCGAGTGTTCATGCCCGCGTAGAAGGAGGTGGCCCGATTCATGGAGTTTATCGCAATTGGAGCACTCCATTATTCCGGGGTGCCATTTTGATACATTATTTGTGTATATACATATGGGCAGACGGGGCCCCGTCCCGTTCTTACGTCCGGTCTCGTAGAGGCTCGTAGATACTACGGTTTGGGGAGTTGATGTCCCGTGATGATCACATTGCATATTTGGATATTATTTTGATACTCGAGGCTATGCACAGAATGTAGATATGTTTTGGAAGTGAAAATAGTTTCCATATGACTAGTTGTGTTGAGAATAATGAAGGGATTCAAGATGAGTATGATGATTAGCATGATGAGTGGTGCTCGGAGTCCCCCCGGGGCCATGGCCCCTTAGTCGGGTCGTGACAAGCACGGGGCGATCCCGGACTCCTTCATTTTACTTGTCTTATTCGCTATTTTTAGACTTTTATTAAGACTTTTAGTTATGTAGGTCTCTGTACGGCCTAGCCCAAATTTTGGGATAGATGTAATTTTTTCCACTTATTTACTTATCTATTTCGACTTGTTAGATATTTTGTTGGGTTTGGTTATTTAATTAATGGATTTTGGACGGTTCGCCACCGGTAGAAAAGGGTGGGGCCCGACGTTCCGATGGGGTGTGAAAGTTGGTATTGAGCCTTGGTTAGATCTATAAATACAAAAAGCATGCTGTAGAGTCTGTGATGGACGGGCCCGTCTTATCTGCGGGGGTATAGACATTTAAAAAAAATTCACATTTTTTCGTGCTACTTTATTCAAATTGGTATCGGGAAATTTCAAATTGGTTCTGATTCTTTCATTCTCCCCCGAGGTGAGGACACGCGCCACTAGGGGGATGAGGTTCCAGCCCGCATATCACGACCCGACCGTGGGGGAAAAGTACCCGGCCCGACTAAGCCCCACATCAGCCCGACATCATACTAAACCCCGACAATATCATTCTCTAAACTTTCAGAACCAATCTCCATATACCTCCCAAAACATTATAAAACGTAAGCCCATAATTAAAAAATAAGCAAAAATACAAGAAGAGATCACATCACTAAACCCAATAATATCTACGGCCCTTTTGGAGTTTTGGAATCTGGAGGGGGATGGGACCCCACCATGCCCCAATATGTACAAAAAGAATAACGAAATGGCAACCCCCGGAGTAGTGAGTGCTCCGAAATTTGGGCCCGGGGGTGTCCCCCGTCTCCCCCCCCGGGCAGAACACGCGCCCTAAAAAAAAAGGACGCGGTGAAAAATGTCCGAGTATGTAAGGCTTTAAATAAAAATGAAGACATAAAGAAACATAAAGCTGGGAAACCCCGAAACTAGATGCCTCTAAGGGATCATGCATGCTAACTTTTAAAAAAAATAATATCATATCATTATATAACCCGCCCCCCAATTTTTAAGGGGTTCATTACCCACGTGTGCCTCCCCCCGGGTGTCCCTTTTTGGGGGGGTTTGGGCCCACCTCTGGTGTGTGCCTCCCATGTAGGCGGGTGTAATCATACATAAAAATACACAAGCAGGAGAGTCCAAGTTAAAGCTCAAATGCCGGAGGACGTAATGGGAACCTCCGTTATGTTAGGGATAGTCATATCGTCATGTCTCCCTTAAAGGGAACTAGTAGGAGGTATGACTAACAACAAAACAACATCAATGGAATCATAAAGAAAGGATATCGAGCTCATCATGCATCGTTATTATCATCACCTATCATCATCTTATCAGGAACATCCCTATCTTTCAAGAAGCTTTTAAAAATTTTTAAACCCTTTTCCCTTTTAGAGTGTAAGAGGATCATGGGAATATAAAAAAGAAGTCAGGGAATAAGAGTCTCCTTTGAAAAAAGGGGAACTAGCCTCCATCCCTTTACGCTCTAGCTCTATCAATAAAACGTTTTCCCCCAATTTCACGATTCACATTCAAGAGAATTCGACAAAAAGTTAGAAAACCCGGAAACATGCTTTGGGCCTCTTAGCACAACTAAGAGCTAACAAAATTTGGGCAGTTTCCCTTTTTTTCTCCTTCCTCCATATGATATAACAACTCCCAAACATCCACAACAACACCCACAATATCTAATTAATAAACCGAAACTGACATTATTCAATTCTCAAAATTTCCTCAAAGTCATCCAAAACCCATAGCAAATAAACACCACATTCATCCTAATATAATACTTTTTAACATCATTTATAACAAGATTTACTCAGACATGTCAAGACCTATAATTCAAGTAAAGAACCCAAAACCATTATTTTCATTTAGCTCCTATTCCACTTTTTTCCCTCAACCCAAGTCTTTCAACCATTCCTATTCTTAATAACATAAAATGATCATAAAACTCACCTTTGATTATGTAGGTTTTTTGGGATAAAAAAATTTACGGAAAAAACCCCAATTATTCCAAAAAAACTACCCATGAACCCTTTTACCCCCTTACTTGATTCCACTAATTATTGGTGTTTGATCTTGGATTCCCCTTTGAATTTAGAATGAAATGTATGGAACCTTCTGAGGTGTTGAGAGAAGTGGAGAAGATGTAAAATAAAAAATATGAACTTGGGCCTCATTTTATTAGAGAAAAAGCGCCCCGATCATGTTAGGGACAATTATACGATCCGTAAAACATACGTCCTTTAAAATGACCGTATTCCACCATGGATTTTCCTTTCGAAAGGTTATACAATGGGGCCGATAAAGATACACCGTATAAGTGGTCGTATAACTCCTTTCCCCAAGTTAATCTCGTCGTTTCGTTTGATCTCCAATTTTTGGGGTTCTTAACACTTGTTAAACACTTCATTAACCACCAAGTATCCATAACCCCCAAACTTCACTAATCAATCCCGAGCTCGATAGTTTGCAAACCCTTTTCCCAAACCCCACTATAATTCATTTGTCCTTGCAAACTTTTTTTCCCAATGCAAGACTTAATTTATGCATACACTCTAAAATCACCAAGACTTTTTATAGTCATAAGATGATATTGACCAAGCCTTTTATCATTATGGCACAACGACATGAAATTTTCGAGGTGTAAATCTCCCCCCCTAAGAAACGCCCAATGTTAAGTTTCGAAATTCTACAAAAATTTCCCCCGGGTTCCCCCTTTTGGCGCTACCACCCTTCCCAAAACAAAACAAAAAACCCCTCCGGCTACAATAAAATGGGAAAATAGGCCACACGCGACCAAAAAGCTTTGAAAGGAAAGCATTACATCCTTATGATAATGGCTTCTCATCTTGAATCCTTGGGGGGGAAAACAATTGCGGATTTTTGGACTTCTTTTTTCGCCTCAAGTCATTTCTTCTCTTGGTTTCTCCTAGACCTTGCCCAAGCTACCTTTGTTCCGAGCTTCCGCACTTGCCTATCTAGTAGGGAAAATGGGCACCTTTCATAACCCACCTCGCTGACATCTCCGAAAATTTTGGGAGGGATCTCTAAGGGCCAGGGGACTCGACACTGGGGGTGGCCGATTCAACCCCCCCGGAAAACACCATGTACTTGTCCCACCTTGCGATAATCTTATAAGGTCCAATATATCGAGGACAAGTTCCCATTTTTGCCAATCTCATTACGCCCCACCCAAATTTTCAAAATCCCAATCATTGATTTGGAATTCTAAGTCTTATCAGGGTTGCCCGCATAAGTTTTTTGGTAACTTTTGTCAACAATCGATCTTGGATAAGCGTTTTTTCCCCCGCTTCGAATAAATTCTGGACCTATTAATTGTGTTTCCCACTTGAACCACCTAATTTACCCACACTTCCTTCCTACAAAGCTTCAAGGGGGCCCTTTGGATGCGAATGATAACTATTTTATAGGCAAATTCAATAAGTGGCAAGTGTTCATCCCAATTACCTCCGGTCAATATGCATGCCCGCAACATATCTTCCAAGGCGAATAGATCTCCTTGTCCGTCTCCTGGAGGAATTGGCCGAGCCTCCTTAGTCCCCAAAAATTTCTTTAAAAAATTTTAAAAATTTCGCAAAAGTGCTCCCACAAAAGACAGGACACATGAAGTACTTTTCTTTAAGATCCTTTTTTAAACTTTTGATTTTGTGGTTCGATTGGGAAAAAAAGGGTTGATTTTCCTCCTCCACGATCCCCCGGGACATTTACGCGAGCGAGGGAAGCCTACAATAAAATCCATGTTGATCACCTCCCATTTCCAGGGTTTGAATTTCCATAGCTTGTAACAATCCTCCTGGCTTTTGATGCTCAATTTTCCCTTTTTGGTAGTTTTGGGCCCAAAATCAAATTTTGCTATATCTTTTTCTTCCACCCCCTACATTAACTTGGGGGAAACGGGGTACATCTTTTTCGCTCCCGGGTGAATAAAAAAGGGGGTGAGCTTCTTCCGAATCCGACGACATACCTACCACCTCAGCACACAACCCGCCCCGTTTGGGGAAACCCTTTGCGAAACCAAAAGGACTTCTCTCTTTAAAATGTTTATATACTGGGGGCCTTATTGGCGCTTTTTTACTTCTATGTCTAAGGAGAAACAGGGGGTTGGAATGTCAACTCTCGCTGAATTGATTAAACGAATTTGAGGCAGCCCCGGAGAGCTCACAACCAATTCTTTCTTCTCCAAAGAACATCCATAAAATGCCCTGGTTTGCGGCTAAGGGCATCGGGCCCCCACATTTTCTTTTCCAGATATGTATACTCCCTCTTCATTTAGCAATTTAACCTCACCTCTACCGTAGATTCAACTCCTTTTCGAAAAAAATTAAAACTCGCCGTATAAATATCAACAGTACACCATCAAATAATATTTATCTTCGGTAGAAACCGCTTTTGCATGGGGCGGGGGTTCTTCTCTGTTTAAAAGGGGAAACATAGGCAAAACTCTACCATGCTACATCACATAGCCAACCCAACACGGGGGCATCCAAAAAACAACATAGCCTTTGACCCCCAAATGTCAAGCGGCCGGGCAATTATCTTTCACCGGAAGCCGCGCTCCAAACTCGGCCCCTTAAAATTTTCGATTTAGGGTTTGCTTCATCAATGGTGAAATAGAAGAAAAAACCCCCAAAAATTTTTGGGAACCCCCTTTCCCGGAAAGCTCCAAAAGTCCGTGGCCCAGGCCTCGGCCAAGTTTTCCAAAAACAATCTTTTGAGTATCATGCAATGCCTCCCAGATAATATGACCCAAAAAAATCCTAATTCAATGAACTCCCTTTTAAAACTTAGCATATAGCTCACAGTCCCAAGAATTCCAAGGATAATACGCATGGCCAGATTTCCAAGAATACACCAAAATGTCATCTGAACACGATCCCAAAAAATCAGGAAAGGCCCGAATACATTATTCATCAAATTCAAACATTTCCATTAGTTAACCAAACGACATCACCCGAATTTTTAATGGCCTTTTGTCTTAAAAAACCCTTTTTTAAATATCTTCTTTCCAACCCCACTTTTGGGGATACCCCCACCGATCAATCTTGAAAACCATTTAGCACCCCAAATTTGGGCAAATAAATCATGTTCCGGGGGGGTTTTATTTGATTGTCACCTTGTTCAACTATCATAATCAATGCACATTCGTAAAGAACCCTTTTCTTTCTCCAAACAAAACAGGCTCCCCCCGGTGAGAACGGCTAATGAATCCCTTATCAAGCAAATCCTTCAATTTTGCCTTTAGCCTTTCAATTTTACGGGGGCCATCGAAGGGGGAATAGATATGGGCAATCGGGAACACCAATAGTAAAATCAATTTCTCGCTCCGGGAAGGCTTGGGAAAAATTCTAGAAATACATCCAGAAAATTTACTACCGGGGGAAAAATTTGGGTTTTTTGTTCAAACCCGGGCTAGATGATAAAAATGCTTTGTAATCATCTTTCTCCCTTAAAGGGGAAATAAAACCCGCCGGGAAATGTATTTTCCCTTCCATTCAAACCCGGTTTTCCCGGAAATTGGGAAAAGAACCCTTTTGTTCGAATCCCCAAGATAACAAGAGGCCAACAATTCTACCAATAATCACATCAAATCTAACATTTCAGTTCAATCAAACCAAATGATCCCGGGGCACATACTCAAACCCCCAATTTTTTTTTTTTTTGTCTATATTTGGGTCACCAAGAGTGAACCCCGAAAGGTTTAATTGGCTCGGGGTTTTCCCCCCTACGGCTAGCAATATGGAGTGATATATGATAAGGTAGAACCCCATCAATCAATGCATAAACATCAGGGAGAATAGAATAAATACGTAACCACTCGGGGGGGACTCAATCCCACGTCCTTTTAAAACATAAATACTGGGGGGCCACCCGAACGGATACAACCCTCTGCCCCCATGTAACGACCTTTTTGGGCGTTTAGCATTTCGAACCGTTTTGCTAAAAATTTTTCGTTATTTTAAAAAGGGTTTCGACTTTGAAATTGGGGCACTGATTTAATTGTGGGTTTTTTTTTTTAAATATATTTATTTAATGTGTGTGAATAGTATATATATAGGAATAGAGTTTCATACGTATAATATGTTGGTGAATAATGTAACGATAAGGGGTCAATTTTCACCTTTTGGGATAGTAGTTTAGTAAAAAAAAAAGGGTTTTTTTTGGGCAATTGATTTTTGGGATTAATGGGCTAAATCCCCAAATCTTTTGTGTCACGACCCAACCCCCTACGGACTAGTGCCCAAATTGGGCACTCAAAGTTCGTCAAACCCGGGCACCCAAGCTTATGCCGATACAAATATCAAACGCCTTTAAAACATCTCAAACTCAAAACAAAATATAAAATATAAACCCATAAAAGGCATCCCGGGGAAAAACATATAATATACAAACACACCGTACGAGTAGGCACACAACCCAAATACACTCCCTCTAAACAAACCAACAATCATATAGGGG